>NC_047513.1:1231550-1531550 GCF_902827115.2 Pseudochaenichthys georgianus
CTGAATGGATTTGATTGAGAAATGGTGCAACACGGGTAACATAATGCAGTACATCAAGTTTTTTATTTATTTATTACAAGTTCTTACAAAATGTATAAAGATATATTCTTCCAGTTCCTCATAGGGATGTCATTTGCTAACTATATTATATTTTTTAGATATTAAGATTTTACAGGTTCAGTTCATTTTGTGAGTGAGGAAGAAAATATTTCTTTTAATTATTGAATAAGAGTTCGATATCAGCCTGAAAGCTAGCCGATTACATTTTAAAATGTGTTTAAATTGGTATTCATCCTACCAGGGTAGCGACTTCTCCATACATGGTGTGATAATATTCAGTTGTGGTGTCGAGTAATGCGTTGGTGAAGTTCCTGTTGGTGATCTCTATTGGAAAATTGAAGGACCTGGAAGAAGTTTTCTGCTGCTCTTCTCTGGGAAATCCACGCAGGCCAAGAGACTGAGGAGCCAGAAGCCCTGCAGGATCAGTGGGACAAGTTCAACTCCAGAATGAGACACATACCAGCACAAAAACATCGATGTTTCCAAGATCATTTGTCATTTCAGGCCATATGGTCACAGTTTTACCCCCTGCAAAACGTGGAAATGAAAGGCGGATTTTGAATTCAGCAATGTTTTATTTTTTAAATAAAAACATATTATTATTAAGTAGATAAAGACTCCTGTAGCCTTTATCTACACTCTAAAAACGAATTCAGGCGACCTTTCACTCAATTAAATGCATGGTTGCAAGATAAAAATGTGAGTTAATTAATTTAGATAAACATTTTAAGTTGCAAACATTAATTTATAAGTTGTGTTGACGTAATAATGTTGGTAATTTCATCAACTTAATATTGTGTGTCATTTGAACTCTGATTTCTGCGTTAAGTGACTTAAAACTAAATTCAAGTTGTTGTAAGTAATGCACTTGGCTTGATAACTTCATTGTTCTACACCTTGAGTTAAGGATTTCAAGTCCACTCCCACTTAACATGCCTGGACAAGTTCCCACAGTTAAGACAAATAGAAATATACAAAGGACATTTTAAGGTGAGTGTCGTCTGTTGTCATTCAAATACAGCAGATAGCCTTGTAGTTGCACTGTATGGCAAATTGCTGTGTGCTCATGTCCCGTGGTAATACGGCTAATGTGTTTATTTATTATTTGTGGGGAAATTTAAATTTGTGTTATTTATCTTTTTTTTCAAGATTGGAATGAAGCTCAGCGCAAGTTCTTTCAGGAAGACGGGGTGTGATACATTCACTCCGCAGCTGCATATAACCAGCTCATCACAGGCGTTCTCTTTAACCTATTACATTTCACCTATTCTCCAGCAGCCAATCAGCGAGCTGCAGCCAAACTATAGATGGTTCTCCTCTCTCCTGCAGTCAGCTGTGACTTCAGGTGTTCATGTACCTTATCATACTGTATGGCATGTGTCTATAAAGGTTCAAACCAAATGAATTCTCTCCTGATTGAAACATCATGTGTTGAAATAAACAACTGCAGTTCAAAATAAAAAGTGAATTGCCTAATATTTTTGTTCTGTAATCAATTAATTTCTTTCTTTAAAGGCAAAAACATGAAAAAGCTAAGAAAACTATTGAATACAATATATTTGGAGCAACTTCATTTATAAGTTGTCAACTTAATTGTGTGTTCACAATGATGGTAATTAAGTTCATACAACTTAAAATTCCTTTTAAATCATACGGTAAAACAAGTTGGAGCAACTTCATCTTTTGAGTAATCAACTTCAAAACTTGTTTTTATGCTCCAATTATTACCAAGTGGTAATTAAAAACACCTCTGACTGTAGAGGAAAAGCCTTCTCCCCTAACTCAAATAACTTTGTTGCTTCAAGAGAATTTCATTAGAAGTTGTCTTAACTCAATAAACATCGATGCAAACTGTTGCCTTGATTTTCTTTGTTGAGCCAAGGCATTTGACCTTATCTGTATATTCCAATTTCCAAGGTAATATTGTCTTAAAGTTGAACATGGCATAATCAACAATGTGGAGAAAGGTGTAAATTTAATAATATTTAGAAATTATAATCAAAAATATATATCAGTTTTAGAAATATTTGACTCCTTCTGGATATCAAGCTGTTTCACATATCCCCCAGATGCTGAGAAAGAGAGATCCATTTATAACAGTGCAGTTATTTGAGCCTATGGGAGGGCAATCACTGAAATGTGACTTTAGGTCCGAAGTTAAAGCAACTTTTAATGCCAACTAAGGAACTTAGAAGCCATTTTAGAGAAATTCTCTCAGAGGAAAATAAAATTCCATGAGAACTTGACACCTCCATTGGCTTAGGATGATTGTGTGATGTGATTAAAACAGTCCAATGTGTTTTCTGAAGGCCTTAGAGACACTTAAATAATTCCAACATGTTTCTATTGTCCATATGATGTTGGCATTTAAACCTCCCCAAATCACCTGAACCTGTTCAAATAATCACCAAATGTTTACCTTGTAGATAGCGGAACTTAAAACAATGGGCTCAATATGCTAGAGCAACAGTAAAGTCCTTTGAGAAGGCCAAATTCCTTTCGTTGATGAGTTGTAAATCATACAAATATTTCATTTATTTTCATTCTTCTGACCAAATATTGATGCATGATTATTTCTTACCTGAAGAAGCCATGGTGAGCAAACACAGAGCATTGATCCACAGTCGCCTCAGGTGCACCATGGTGAAAAATAGCCAGAAAACTTTAGTCCAGTAGTGATCTGGTGATCCGGTCACGCTTAACTACAATAATGGTGATGAAGTCTTCCTGTCAATCCTTTTATTGCTTCAGGGTGTGAATGGGCAGGGATTAAAGGCTGGACCACAAATGAAGGATATCTCTCGACCTTACTGATTCTATGATTCAGATGGGCGGGAGGAGTGAAGGAGAGGAATCAAGGATGTCCAAAATGTAAAATAGGAAAGGCTCATGAGGTCAAGATAAAAAATTTAAAAAATCAACTTCAAAAGGAAAAAAGCATGGGTTTAAAATCAACAATTATACCAGAGTGACAACCGGACTACAAAGGACAGTGGGTAAACGATTAGTAAATGATTGTCATTTAGAAAAATAAGGGGCAGAGAATGGATGGTAATGAAATAACGAGAATTGGGTTAACAGAAAGTTAACATTAAAAAGTTCTAGAATGTGGAGGGAAAGGGAAAGTAACTGCATGACTTCTCAAGAGATACAAGTATTGAAAAAAAAAAGATCTAGCTAAAGATGTCGCAGTTAGTAGATACTTCCACCAGGGGTCGGCAACAGGCGGATCCGGTCCCAGACGCCGACCTATACGGACCCGGACCTATAATCAATACATTAATAGGGGATTTCAATTTTGACGGGGCGATTCTATTTTATCCGCTGCCGACAGGGGGCGAAAGAGAGGAGTGAGCGAAACAGGGAGAGAAACACAGAAGAAGAGACGAGAGCGCGGCAGAGAGAAGCGGAGAGGAAAGTGAGTGAAGAGAATAATTAGCGATACAGGGAGAGAAGCGGAGAGGAGAGTGAACATGCGTGTTAAGGCCCTGACACATTCAACATGTTAAATCGGCCAAAGAAAGTCGGCCAGAGAAATCACTCTGATTGGTTGTTGCCTCTTTTGAATGACGAATACACACTACCGCTGCCTGCTGGTAAGGACAGGTATTGCCACTCGTCAACTGAAGTCTTTGCGGTGTTTTCGTAGGTGGGCGGCGTAGCCGACGCAGGCGACGTAGGGGACGTAAGAAGTGCCGGTACCACAATGGTAAAAATCAGAAGTGCCGGTACTGCGCACCGGTGAGTACCGGCCCAATTCAAGCACTGCTAGCTAGCTGCGCTAACGGATATAATGAGCTGTCAACAAGGTGGAGGAGAGCATGGGCACGGGAAGGGGGGTGCTGAGGGCGCTGCAGCACCCCCTAGCGGCAGGCAGGCGGTGCGGAGCTCCCCTGTCTGAATTATTATTTGACGGTTATTGCTGCTCCCGCTGTGCATAATCTGTGTAATATGTAGCCAATACATTCCACATTGTTGGTAAAATAATGGCTTGCCCCGAATGTTTTCTCTGTAGCCCCGGACAATTCTACCTCAATAATAATACATTAACCATGCTTTACGTGAACCTCATCATGACACAAGAGAGGACGGCAGGACTGTAATTTCCCGTGTTCAGTGAATGCAACAGAGGCAAGACACCAGACCAATCAGAGAGTTGCATGGAAATAAAAGTGTGCTTGCGTCAATCAAGCTCGGCTCTCTCTCTCTGTGTGTGTGTGTGTGTGTGTGTGTGGTGTGTGTGTGTGTGTGTGTGTGTGTGTGTGTGTGTGTGTGTGTGTGTGTGTGTGTGTGTGTGTGTGTGTGTGTGTGTGTGTGTGTGTGTGTGTGTGTGTGTGTGTGTGTGTGTGTGTGTGTGTGTGTGTGTGTGTGTGTGTGTGTGTGTGGAAGGAAGGAAGGAAGAGAGAAAAGAGGCTTCTCAATTCTTAAATTTCCCCTCCTCGACTCTCCTCCTCGAGACTTAGTCCCGCCCACAGGAGATGCGAGCGGAGGACCGAGGAAGGGAACCGAGGAGAGAGGAGGGGAAGCAGCAGACGTTTAAAGAAATGAAAACTCCTCTCCTCTGAGCGCTCATATTAAAGCGACGTCCGTTCATTATTACGTGGCAACAGCTGCATCAACTGTTGAGTGTTTTGTCATCGCGCTGTATTTTATAATCTCTGTTAGATCAGCTGAACATTGTTCCCCCACATATTTACTTTGAATTCATTGAGAGTGCGGTATAATGAGACAATACCAGGCTACAGATGCGGACACACACACACACAAATATATTTATATAAATATATACAATTTAAAGTATGAGAGCACTCTCATAATAACGTAACACAATCAGAGACTGGATATATCCCCCACTCTCTCTGGTCGCTGAAAAGGGGAATTGTAATTACGGTCCAAAAAGTTGTATTTACAAGTATTAAAAGTAAGCAGAGGACATGCATTTAGACAAATTAGATGTCCTTCAAAATGGCGCGCTGGGTCACTCGGAGGAACGAGGAGTCGAGGAGGGGAAATTTGAGTATTGAGAAGCCTCTTGAGAGACTGATAACTACAGGTCAGGTGAGGTAAAGGACTCTGAGTGTTTAGATAGTTAACTTAGTTTAAGTTCTCTGCGGGTCTCAAACGGTTTGGTCACCATTTATGTAAACACATATTTCCAGTTGAAGGGGGAGTGATTAGTAAAATATGGATGAATAATAATAAAAAAAATATTTAACTAGGTGAAAAAAGGTAAGATAAACTTTAAAAACTTGTTGAGAGCTAAAACTAGTCTTTGCTGCCTCAAAGAGGAGCAGGGGGGAGAGGAGGGAGACGGGTGAGGCTGGTTCAGGAGCACAGACACACTCACAACTATAAATGAACCAAAAACAAATAAATAAACAAGTTTCAATGTTTTTTCATATTGGATAGGTATGTTATTGGTTATGGCCATGTTCTTATGATTGTATGATTATTTAAATGTATACAGTTCTGTTTCATATGGGTGTAGTCTCTTTATTTCCCCCTCAAAGTGCACCAGATTTAAGTCCAACATTTAAAAAAAAATCTTACCGGGGGAGCATGCCCACGGACCCCCCTAGAGGATTTGAGGTCCACCTCCACTTAAATGGACATGGACAGGTTCCTAAATAGATTTGCAATTTTTTTTTAAATAGTAACCATGTCCATATGTTTATTCTAGTGTAGTAGATTTAAAGTTTAGGGCTATCACTATGGACAGCAACGCTGTAAATATTGACAAATAAATCCAGAAAAATGGCACAAAAGAAAACTGGTAGTGGCCTGGCTTTTTGTCCCAGTCCAGCCCTGCCTGCTACTACACCCTAAAGTTGTTTGCAATCCGCCAAGAACCAAGAAGAAGAAGAAGAAGACGAAGAAGAAGAAGAAGAAGAAGAAGAAGAAGAAGAAGAAGAAGAAGAAGAAGAAGAAGAAGAAGAAGAAGAAGAAGAACAAGAACAAGAAGAACAAGAACAAGAACAAGAAGAAGAACAACAAGAACAAGAACAAGATACTTCCACAGGGTGGCAGCAATGCAACACAACGGATGTTTTCGTTAAACACCAAAGAAGAAGAAGCGAAGCAGAGCAGAGCGGGACTGTCCATAGTTCTCCCAGGATTTGCACATTAAATTATCAAAACGTCGTACGCAATGAGGTAATTATATTTCAACACATTTAACATTTCATTCCGTTTAGTTTTACAGTTTAATCAACCAACATTTTAGCTGTTGTTTGCTTGAAATAGAGCTCGAGGTGCCTGGTAGTGCTAATAATGCTAGCTTAGCTTGAAGCTACCGTTAGCTTCGTGCATTGTTTGTACTTAGGCTGGCTACATGTTACAGAGATATGCTCAGAACATGTCGTGGTTTTGTTTGATATCTGCCGCCGACCTAAAGCGTGTTTATGGTATAATTTATGAATTGCATGGGGAATGTTACTTTCTTTTACCAGCGAACGTTACACAGTGGGTTGATGCTGGTTATCATAGCCTTATGCTAGGTAACGCTGATGAATGAATGATTGATTGATGAGTAAAGGTGTATGAGCTCTTCCGACATGTTCCTGTGTTTGTGTCCAGAGGAGACCGTGGCAGGGGCCGGGGGGGCCGCTTCGGGTCCCGTGGAGGACTGATCCAGGGGTGAGTTCAGCTGCTTTTTGTCTGTATTCATTACCATCTGGATGAAATCATGATGCCTTAGCAGCTCTGTGTGAGCTCTACGGGGTTAACATGCTTCATAGCCACTTCCGGATCATAGTTGTTGCCCCACAGTAGTTTATTAAAGGGCTCACTACAGTGAAAGCCTCCAATCTATAACTTTAATTATGGCTACTATAATATATCACAGCATTAACATTACTACATAATTAAAAAATATATTTGACTCATGAAACTCCTTTTTATTTTGATATTAGTACTATGAAGTACAGTAAAGTGGTATCCAGAGATGGAGTACTCGAGTCCTGGACTCGGACTCGAGTGCCGATTTTCGGGACTCGGACTCGCGCACTGATTGACGCGACTCGGACTTGGACTCGTGAATTCTCGCGCACGATGACTTGGACTCAGACTCGTGAATTATCGTGTACGCTGACATGGACTCGGACTCGTGAATTCCCCCCCCCCACGATGACTCGACTTGTACATTGATGCTCCGACTCGAGCTAATTTTCTCTGGAGTCCTCTATCCTGGCGTGTGCATCTGCGAGGTGAGTTCACGTACTGGGCACCGCTATTCCAGTCTAAAGATGTCAGGAGACACACCCTGCATCGTGCTGTATGCTTTCACACATTCTGCTTCCACATTGGAAAAGAGCAGCGCAAAATGCTCGTTATGTGGAAACAATATTGATCGAGTTCAGACATATAGGCTTCTTGAACACTATCATCAGAGTAACGTGATCTAATCAATAAATAAACATTCAGCCGATAACACGAAAGCAGATGGCTACTTAACCTGCAGAATGAAGTCATTTTGCATGCTAAGAAGCCATGTGCTTTCTGGGGCTAAATCTTTATCAGTAAACCGATTTTGGTAAAAGTTCCTTCAAAATAAGAGTCCCGATCTTATTACTATCAAAATAAAAGTGCAAAACGAAAACTTGGCATACAAATATAATCACTTCTCTAAAAGGTAACTCATCTTAAATATAGTTTATTTATATATAATAATAATAATAATATTAGTAATAAGCTTTATATTTGTATAGCACCTATTACAAGAATTGTAGCCAAACTCGCTTCACAGCAGTTCAATAGACAGATTAGTATAACATGACAGGATAAAAGCAATGTCGAGGAGCAGCTACATTTCAACACATACAGTGGGGAAAAAAAGTATTTAGTCAGCCACCAATTGTGCAAGTTCTCCCACTTAAAAAGATGAGAGAGGCCTGTAATTTTCATCCTAGGTATACCTCAACTATGAGAGACAAAATAAGAAGAAGGAAAAAAAATCCAGTGCATGACATTAAGGATTTTGGGAGATGGCCGTCTAAGCTAATTTACAGATGGCCCTGAGCCCAATAGAGATTGCCCTGAAAAATGCACACGGACGAAATGACGCACGAAGGGTTTGGGGGGGCTCCCCCTAGAAAATTTAGATTTTTGCAGGTCTTAGATGCTGTCTGGTGCATTCTCTAGACTGAATTATAAGATGAACCACCACAATATTATATTGTACAATTTCAATTTTATTCTTCATTTCACTTGTTTGTTTGTTCTTGTTTGTGTTTGCTCGCTTGCATGCCCTGCATAGCTATAAGAAATAATTAAGTTGTTGGTCAAGACACTTTCCATCTGATGAAGGCAAATGCCTTCCCAGATGGAAAAAAGTAGAAAACATTACATTCAGTTATAACTGCCAAAACAAACATTATTTACACTATTATGGCCCTTGTTAAAAATGTTTGTCATGTTATCTACTGTAAGTTGGAAGCTGACCGAGGAGACCCGAGCAGCAGTCGAGAGGAGCCGAGCGCATCCGCGAAGCACACAAAATGGTGACGTCAGAGTTCCCGTTAGCCGGCAAATCTACATCTCTCCGGTCAAAATGTCCGGTCAAAATGTCCGGTCAAAATAATTTCCCTTTAGCGCAATACCACTTCAGTTGCGCCACTTATGTGACAGACAAGAAGAGTATGTGACAGACAAGAATAGTCCATTCTAATGTCTAACACTTAATGTGGAGAACGAGATGTCCTGTATGGGTTGATTGTGCGTTGATCTGTTGGTAATGCCTCTGGGTTCCGGTGGGCATGTAAACAAATGCATAATAGCTGCGCTATACTTTGTGGCCTCACCCGGTTGCATAGCGACACTTATTGTTTAGGTGTCTTTTAATAAGCAGGTAGTCATATCATTAGCTGGATCTGATCGATATGGACATAAACGCGAGTGAAGTCTAATCTGACGGGAGAGAGAGATCAGCTGCTGCTGACGAGTTGACACGCAGCTCTGTATGATCACATGCAGCGGTGAGCGGACAAAACACACACTTCAGGTTAGAATATCACACATAGCTATTTTAATTACCTCTCAAACTACCTACACTAGTTATAGATAGTTTAGTTTTACTGTCGGGTCACTCATTACTGATCCGCGAGCTGCATGAGACTGGCATAATTGCCCGATCGGGCAACCAGCAGGTGAGGCTTCATTGCCCGAGCTAAATACTAGATGGCCCCGGGCCATTTGCAAATTTTTATTTGCAAATTATGGTGGAAAATAAGTATTTGGTTAATCTCAATACTTTGATATATACCCTTTGTTAGCAATGACAGAGGTCAAACGTTTTCTGTAAGACTTCACAAGGTTTTCACACACTGTTGCTGGTATTTTGGCCCATTCCTCCATGCAGATCTCCTCTGGAGCAGTGATGTTTTGGGGCTGTCGCTGGGCAACACGGACTTTCAACTCCCTCCAAAGATTTTCTATGGGGTTGAGATCTGGAGACTGGCTAGGCCACTCCAGGACCTTGAAATGCTTCTTACGAAGCCACTCCTTCGTTGCCCGGGCGGTGTGTTTGGGATCATTGTCATGCTGAAAGACCCAGCCACGTTTCATCTTCAGTGCCCTTGCTGATGGAAGGAGCTTGTCACTCAAAATCTCACGATACATGGCCCCATTCATTCTTTCCTTTACACGGATCAGTCGTCCTGGTCCCTTTGCAGACAAACAGCCCCAAAGCATGATGTTTCCACCCCATGTGTCATAGTAGGTATGGTGTTCTTTGGATGCAACTCAGCATTCTTTCTCCTCCAAACACGTCTAGTTGAGTTTTTACCCAAAAGTTCTATTTTGGTTTCATCTGACCATATGACATTCTCCCAATCCTCTTCTGGATCATCTAAATGCTCTCTAGCAAACTTCAGACGGGCCTGGACATGTACTGGCTTAAGCAGGGGGACACGTCTGGCACTGCAGGATTTGAGTCCCTGGCGGCGTAGTGTGTTACTGATGGTAGCCTTTGTTACTTTGGTCCCAGCTCTCTGCAGGTCATGGACTAGGTCCCCCCGTGTGGTTCTGGGATTTTTGCTCACCGTTCTTGTGATCACTTTGACCCCACGGGGTGAGATCTTGCGTGGAGCCCCAGATCGAGGGAGATTATCAGTGGTCTTGTATGTCTTCCATTTTCTAATAATTGCTCCCACAGTTGATTTCTTCACACCAAGCTGCTTACCTATTGCAGATTCAGTCTTCCCAGCCTGGTGCAGGTCTACCATTTTGTTTCTGGTGTCCTTTGACAGCTCTCTGGTCTTGGCCATAGTGGAGTTTGGAGTGTGTTTGAGGTTGTGGACAGGTGTCTTTTATACTGATAACGAGTTCAAACGGGTTCCATTAATACAGTTAACGAGTGGAGGACAGAGGAGGCTCTTAAAGAAGAAGTTACAGGTCTGTGAGAGCCAGACATCTTGTTTGTTTGTCGGTGACCAAATACTTATTTTACCGAGGAATTTACCAATTAGTTCATTAAAAATCCTACAATGTGATTTCCTGGATTCTTTCCCCCCATTCTGTCTCTCATAGTTGAAGTGTACCAGGGTGAACATTACAGGCCTCATCTTTTTAAGTAGGAGAACTTAGAGTGTTGCTTTTTTTGCATTTTAAATAGTTTTTTGTTTTTACTTGTACTTGTTTTATGGTGTGTGAGCTGAGCTGTGTTTTATCTATTTGCCTGTACAGCACTTTGGTCTGGAGGTTTAAAGTGCTTTATAAATAAAGTTGTATTATATTGTAACTTGCACAATTGGTGGCTGACTAAATACTTTTTTGCCCCACTGTATATCCACGAAGATTAATACATGACGACTTGTGACTCGGACTTGACTTGGACTCTTCTTAGGTGACTCGGACTCGAACTCGTACACAGGTAATGATGACTCGGACTCGACTCGGACACTCCTTGGGTGACTCGGACTTGGACTCGACTACGACTCTCCCTTGGTGACTCGGACTCGAAGAGTGGTGACTCGAGAGTGACTTGGACTCGTGAATTGGTGACTTGACTACAACACTGGTATGTACATACTGTACAAATTACTTGTTGGGTAGTTTTTACAGCAAACCAACAAAGAATCTGAAATGGTGTTGTTCCTGTAAAGCAATAACTGTTTGCATCTAGTTATTGAGTTCAACACATGTATTACACTTTCTTTTTTTTACTATGCTTAGTAGATCATTATTCTTTTCAGCCAGTATACATTAAATATTATCATATTGAACCTTGAGCACTGTGTCCTAATGATATTGTAATGCTATTGCAACATGTAGGACATTAACATATGTCCATATTACTCGCCACTACTTGGATGTGATACAATCAGTCCACCTGTACCTGATACCCTGTTGACATCAGATATTCTTTTACACTCACTGCCTACAGTCATTAAGAAACTACTAACTGATCTTTTCTACATTCCTGTTTAGGTACCGTCCATTTGTCCCACACATCCCATTTGATTTTTATGTGGTGAGTAATCAATCTGGCAGGGGGGGGGTACAGACATTGATTGAGATGACAGATGCGTTAAGGAGTAGCTTAACAGCAGGCTGTACGGGGTCTTCCACTGCCCTCTGTCGAAACAATGTGTCTGTGAGAGTTGTGTTAAGAGTACAGGTGATTGACAGCCATGGTGTGTGTCTGTGAGTAATGAAGAGGGCTGTTGTTTGTCACTAGTGTGAGATGGCCTTCCCCAGAGTGAAGCCTGCTCCCGACGAAACGGCTTTCAGTGAGTGTCTGCTGAAGAGAAACCAGGACCTGAGCCCGACCCCAGCAGAGCAGGTCAGCACGCGCACACACACACTCTCACTCACTCACTCACACTCACACTCTCTCTCTCTCTCTCTCTCTCTCTCTCTCTCTCTCTCTCTCTCTCTCTCTCTCTCTCTCTCTCTCTCTCTCTCTCTCTCTCTCTCTCTCTCTCTCTCTCTCTCTCTCTCTCTCTCTCTCTCTCTCTCTCTCTCTCTCTCTCTCTCTCTCTGATGAGATAACCAGCCATTTACATTTCTCCTCACTGATTGAAACCATGTGTATTTGTTTCTTCCTGATTTAGTCCTCCATCCTGTCCCTGGTCACAAAGATCAACAATGTCATAGACAACCTGATCGTTGCTCCGGGCAACTTTGAAGTGGTGAGTCCTTTTTACTTTTCTGCAGTCATCCGGAAAGAGTTGTGATGAGCAAAAAAGGTTTTAAGCCCGAAATGTTTGACCAGAAGACTGGCCATATAGAACAACTACCGGCAAGTGTTGAGTCAATTGTTTTCATTGATTTGACCGGGCAAAGACCTGCTCAGTGCGGAATGTATTTAGAATCTATGGACGAGGCCGCGTAAATATAACCACGAGGAGCTGTGTCGGGCGGACAACCGCACGTGATCCCGGCAAAACACTGACATGTTCTAGCTAACAATATCTCACTACATGTTTGGCTTGTATAATGATGTGTTGCGTAAAATAAACTATCTACATTAACTGAAACAATATCAGTCATTTTAGTTTGAGTATTTGCAGAATAGTTTTATTTCAGTTTGATTGTAATGAGTTCCCGTTGGGTGTTAATTACGTTGAACACGCCTCTCTTCATAGCAAATTGAAGAGGTGCGCCAGGTGGGCTCCTACAAGAAGGGCACCATGACGACGGGGCACAACGTGGCCGACCTGGTGGTGATCCTGAAGATCCTCCCCACATGTGAGATAAAGCAGACGATATGATGTCACGGTGTTTGCAGCCAGTAAAGCGTCTCGAGAGGGGACTGTCTACGGTCTGTACTCTGAGGCTGTGGACATTTGGGTTGAGAGTTCTAACTTGAACCCTTTTATCTGTAAACGGTCTATAGTCCAACAGTTTGCTCTGGGTACCTTAATGCATGATAAGATATGAATTCTTTATGTGCTGCCATTCCACACTGTAGAGGTTGCAGCTGAATCAATAAGACTCGAATCATGTTATGTACCGCAATATTCTCCCAAAGGATACTTTCAATAAATGTTCTATTATTTTCCACCAGAACATTTGAAAGGAATACTGTAGTTATTGTCAGATCTACTTTGCCATGAAGGAGTGATGTTATTAACATTTCCCAGCTGCTTTAAGTCTGTGTTCTTCTGAGTCTAATGTAGTGCTCTTTCATTCCTGCAACAGGCTGCGACGATACTCCTTTCTACCTTTGTATTTGGTTATCCTTATTTATGAAAGTATGATGATGACGATGATGAGCTTCTCTTTCACAGTGGAAGCCGTCGCTGCCCTGGGCAACAAAGTAGTGGACACCCTCCGCACACAGGACCCTTCTGAAGGTATTTCTCGAGCTTGTAGTCGTTGATTGAGCACCTGACGAGTCGTGTCACATTGGAGCTGATGTTCTGTGTGGTCGGCCCTCACTGTGTATGTACCTGTTTCAGTTCTGTCCATGCTGACCAATGAGACGGGCTTTGAGATCAGTTCAGCTGACGCCACCGTCAAGATCCTCATCACCACCGTCCCCCCCAACCTGCGCAAGCTGGACCCTGAGCTGCACTGTAAGGGTGCACATACACACACTCACACACGTACACTCTGCATGTAACCCTTGAGCTGTTTTTAAATCAAGTTTGCTTTGAGGCACCATAACCCAATAAGATGCACATACTGAGGTCTGCTGCATGTTTTCTCCACTAAATGTCCTTCGTAGCTTTCTTTCTGCTCATGATCTAAAGCAGGCGTGTCAAACATACAGCCCACCGGCCAAAACCGGCCCGACAGAGGGTCCACCGTACCCGGGATGGCTTTGCAAAGTTTAAATATTTGATTAGACTTTAACAGCAATTTTCACAACTTCTGTGTATTTTGTGTGTAAACACTTATACATTTAGGAGTTAGTGGGATAACTTCGCCTTCTCCTGAACAGCCCCACTTCAGCCTGCATGCGGTGTGTGAGGGCACCGCACAGGCGTGGAAGGTACTGTCAAATAGTTGTCTGGAAAGTAACATACTACATCTTCATTATCAGTTCCAGGTACCTGTGTCGAGATGTTCTTCTCGACACACTGTTCCGTATGTAAATGATAAACTGAGACATAATGCAGTTAAATTGCACTTATTTTTCAGGTTGTTCATAAAGTTTGTAAAAAGATAGTTCATTAAATGTGAACATCTTCAGAATGTACTCTTTTGCTCCCAAACAAAGCGACCCGGTTGGAGCTGTGCTAACTTATTGGTTACTATGCTGGATTTGACTGGTCCGGCACACGTGAGGGGAAATGTGGCTGCATGTGGCCCCTAACCTAAATCACTTTGAGACCACTAGACTACGGTCATATCCAAGTCATCACCTGAAATTAGGGATGCATATCGTTGACATTTTTACGATACCGATACTCAACCAATACATATCGTGATACTTTGAAAATGTATCATCCCACAATTACTCCCATGAAGCGCTTTACGATATAGTTAACATGTCAAATGAATATTAAATTCAATTGTGGGACTTCTTGGACCTTTTAGTACTGAACAAACAATGAAAGATACATAAAAGATATGAAGAAAACCGAAACCTACAGTTTAAAGGGGTCAGGTGTGCCGCGTGAATAGCACATCTTGTCAATGCTAACAGACCGTTATAGCACCGTTATAATTAATGTTAAACCTGAGATTCGACTAGAGAACAAATACATAATAGAATAATGGTCATGAGATCTCGGCATTGCACAAACAAACAAATCTCGTCTTTAAAATCAACATTTGCCTTCAGTGGTGAGAGAAAACAAATCCCATCAGTTAATTTGTGGGACTTTTACCTTTCTAGTATTGAACAAACAATGACAAATACATCAAAAATGAAAAAAAACGATTATGCAATCTAATTTATAACGCCCGCCATCACGGGCCACGGACTCACTTTTTTTTTTTTTTAATGTAAACAATCTTTGTAAAAAAAAAAATTTAAGTATCGAAACCGGATCTGATTATGGTACGGTATACCGTAGCCACCAGTAACCGGTATTTCGGTAATACCGGATACCGGTATGCATCCCTACCTGAAATGTGTTTAAGATTGATGATAAAGTGTGGTGATGTAATGCAATGTCAAATCTCAGGCTGTCAGCGACACCGAGCCCACAGTTTACATCAGGTGGGGTTAGGGTTCATTGTGTGTGTGTGTGTGTGTGTGTGTGTGTGTGTGTGTGTGTGTGTGTGTGTGTGTGTGTGTGTGTGTGTGTGTGTGTGTGTGTGTGTGTGTGTGTGTGTGTGTGTGTGTGTGTGTGTGTGTGTGTGTGTGTGTGTGTGTGTGTGTGTGTGTGTGTGTGTGTGTGTGTGTGTGTGTGTGTGTGTGTGTGTGTGTGTGTGTGTGTGTGTGTGTGTGTGTGTGTGTGTGTGTTTCTGCAGTGGACATCAAGGTGCTGCAGAGCGCTCTCGCTGCCATCCGCCACGCCCGCTGGTTCGAGGAGAACGCCTCCCAGTCAACGTGAGGAAGTCTCCTTCAATTCCCATCAGGCCTTCTGTTCTCGATGGCGATGTACATTGCTCTCACATGAACCATCTGATGTTAATGATTTTCAGGGTCAAAGTGCTGATCCGCCTGCTGAAGGACCTGAGGCTGCGCTTCCCCGGGTTTGAACCCCTCACCCCCTGGATCCTGGACCTGCTGGTAACCTCCTGACCTTTGACCTTACCACACATCCACAACAGAATAAAGTGGGGCAGGAATGAGTCCTATAAACCCCAAATGGGTTAGCATTGACCACATCCGGGTCCCTTGCCTCGAAGTCATTGTTTCTTTTTTGAAACATGTTTTTTGTTCTACATCACTGGTGAATGTTTGAAGCTATAATGAGTCTTAAAGTGACTACATTTGCGCTTTCACACCAAGTACTTTGCCGTACTTAGTTCATCAGAACTCTTTAGTTCCCGGAACTAAAGAGCAGATCGCGTCCCTGGGGGAGGATTGGGCAAAAGAAGCCGCTGACGTCACTTCTTCTTCTGCTGATCTGGGTTTACTGGCAGGCCGCAAACAACTTCACGGCGTATACTGCCGCCCGGAGGCCCCGGAGTTGGGGACTGGCTTCAGTAGAAGCTGCTGGGACCCAGCAGCTTCACAAAACTTTTCCGAGTTTTACGGGGCGTGGTTTGCAGTTCGCCCAGCCAATCATAAACAGGAACCTTTTTCTCCCCAGGAAAGTCCCTGCTCTCTAGCAACACAGGTTGCTAAAAAGGGGTGAAAAGGTTCGCAAAAAAGAAAGTTCTAGTTCCAGATCTTTTTGGTGTGAACGCAAAATCCCAGGAACTATCGGAACTGTTCCTGGGAAAAGTACTCCGGTGTGAAAGCACTTAACGTCATCAACCCAACATTAGCCACCTTTAGCTTAGCAGTCAGTGGTGATGTGAAGTCATGTGACTATGCTGTAGTTCCTGCAATAGCAACATTTACGCCTCAAATCGTAAATATGTGGAGGTTACCCTGCTGAACAAACCATGTTGTTATCTTAAACATATTTTCCACTCTGGTGATGTCACCGTGCTGATCTGTCCTCTTTGCAGGGTCACTCTGCAGTGATGAACAACCCGTCCCGGCAGCCCCTCTCTCTGAACGTGGCCTACAGGTTGGACCCCCCCCCTCCTCTTTGTAATCTCTCAGTATAGATGAGCCTTGTTTTGATGTGTGTACCTGTGTGTTGAAGGCGCTGCCTGCAGATGCTCGCCGCGGGGCTCTTCCTGCCCGGCTCGGTGGGCATCACAGACCCCTGTGAGAGCGGGAACTTCAGAGTGCACACCGTCATGACGCTGGAGCAGCAGGTCGGTCCCGCTCTGTTCTCAGTCACACTTCCTCTGTGCGTCCAACCAATGGAACACCACTAGATCAAACGCATGCACATAGTATTTCAAATAAACATTATAACAATGTACAGAAGTACGGTCCACATTCAGGTAGATAAGTAGTGAGTGAAGTGTGGTAGCAGGTAGAGTACAGCAGTGAAAGGATATGTTGCACATAGTTTCATACAGATGTAGTGTTATAGAAATGGAATGGAACTTAAAAGTAGCAGCCTTAGTAGTAATAATAATCTTAGGTAGCAACATATTTTACATTAGTGTTGAAATGTGTGTGTGTGTGTGTGTGTGTGTGTGTGTGTGTGTGTGTAGGACATGGTGTGTTTCACAGCGCAGACCCTGGTGAGGGTGCTCTCTCACGGAGGGTACAGGAAGGTGCTCGGCCTCGAGGGAGACGCCAGCTGTAAGAACATGAGTTTTGTACAAAGCTTCCTGTTTGATGAGTTTGTTTATATATGAATGTATTTAGCATATACGATTAAATAAACGGGACACAAGTTGGTGTCCTCTCCAAGCGCAGCGGTCTGAGGTGGACAGCCCATTGGAATATAACATGTTATAAACATCCCATTTGATGTTAAACAATGCATGAATCTGGAGATATGCAGCAGCCTCTTTGAGTTCTAGATGCAGTTTGATCAATTGTGCCTTTTTATACAAAAGTGGAATAAATAATAATGTTTTTTTTGCAGACCTGGCCACTGAGATGTCCACATGGGACGGTGTGATCGTCACTCCATCAGAGAAGGCGTATGAGAAGCCTCCAGAGAGGAAGGAGGAGGAAGATGAAGCTCTGGAGGAGGGGGGGGACGGAGAGGATGAGAGCATGGAGACCCAGGAGTGAGCTTCTACCACAAACAGGTGCTAACATTCAGACCTTTGGGAAGGTTCAGATGTTGTGGCCGTAACGTCTCCTTTCACGGTCGGGCTCCGGTAGTGGTTAGTTGTCGATATCATTAACAAACACTCAGGGCAACCATTTCCATTCTCTCTGAGACGTGTAGCCTTGACCGTATTCAAGACCATCTGGATCAGCTCTCCTGCATGTCTGAAACCTCGAGTCACATTCCCACATGTAGTTCCTAGCTCTGACAAAAGGGGTCTGATGAATTCCAGAGCAGAAGTGCTCCCCATCCAGTATTCTGGTCCGGGTCTTAACTCACACACACTCACTGTGATTGCTTATTTTCTCAATATCAATAATAGGCAAATACACAGGGTCATTCAACTGTCATACTGCAATATTGTTATGTTCTGATGTAGTGCATGCAGTCAGAAATCTGCTAGGCAAATTCTTGAGGGATCTGAGATCAGCGAGGTCAGGTTGATCTTCCAGCTGACTCCCATAGCAACGGGACTGGGTCTAAAGCAGTGGTTCAGGCTTCACTGACCCCCCTCTGCTCTTCCCACAGCCTCCTCAGACGCGGAGTCGCAGTCACCTGGACGCAAACGCCAGCAGGAAAATGTTCCCACTCCCTGGCCTCATTTTCTTTGACTGTTTTTACTTTCCTTTTGTTGCCGTAACGACCTGAATTAAACACGTTTTTATTTAGCTCGAGTCCTGTGATTTGTTCCTCTCGTGTCCTCGTGGTCCCTGACATTCTGACGGTGTAGTCGTGGTTAAGGTGATGCGTTCAAATCAGAACAGAGAACTCACAAGACATGTGCTGCCGCCACGAGGTGGCACAGTGGCGTGCCAAACCAATTCTGAAGATCTCTACCCCAGAACCATGTATGTATTTAGCTGGTTCTGAGAGAATAATCAACATGATGCATAACAAGATCCAACAGGCAAAGCACCATGACACCTCTATCAGCTGACCCAACCGGCAGGACCACAGAACCATAACACCTCTATCAGCTGACCCAACCGGCAGGACCACAGAACCATAACACCTCTATCAGCTGACCCAACCGGCAGGACCACAGAACCATAACACCTCTATCAGCTGACCCAACAGGCAGGACCATAGAACCATAACACCTCTATCAGCTGATCCAACAGGCAGGACCACAGAACCATAACACCTCTATCAGCTGATCCAACCGGCAGGACCACAGAACCATAACACCTCTATCAGCTGATCCAACAGGCAGGACCACAGAACCATAACACCTCTATCAGCTGATCCAACAGGCAGGAACATAGAACCATAACACCTCTATCAGCTGATCCAACAGGCAGGACCACAGAACCATAACACCTCTATCAGCTGATCCAACAGGCAGGACCACAGAACCATAACACCTCTATCAGCTGATCCAACAGGCAGGAACATAGAACCATAACACCTCTATCAGCTGATCCAACAGGCAGGACCACAGAACCATAACACCTCTATCAGCTGATCCAACGGGCAGGACCACAGAACCATAACACCTCTATCAGCTGATCCAACAGGCAGGACCACAGAACCATAACACCTCTATCAGCTGACCCAACAGGCAGGACCACAGAACCATAACACCTCTATCAGCTGATCCAACAGGCAGGACCACAGAACCATAACACCTCTATCAGCTGACGCCAACAGGCAGGAACATAGAACCATAACACCTATCAGCTGATCCAACAGGCAGGACTACAGAACCATAACACCTCTATCAGCTGATCCAACAGGCAGGACCACAGAACCATAACACCTCTATCAGCTGATCCAACAGGCAGGACCAGGGAGACAAAACACTGAGAGCACAGCAGCAAGGCTGCAGGTGCCTGAGAGGGCAGTGTCACTACCCGATCTGCAGTGCGCATGTGCGAGATGGTCCACCATATTTGACAACTACATACGTATGTCAGAATAAGTGAGAAATGAATTTATCTTCTGTTAGACAGCTATCATACTGATTAAATATTTACTGTGAATGTATGCCAAATATATGGCATATGGCTGTCTAACAGAAGTTAAATCCATTTCTCACTTATTCTGACAATGTACTTAACCCCAAATAAAAGAACCCAATAAAAAGAGTTGTTAAATAATAGTGAAGTCACGTTGTAATAACAATAGCTCATCTCTCTCGAGTTTTCTTTTTGTGATTTGCTAAAAGCCACTGTCAAGTGTCCTTCTTGGGTTGCCGTATGGAGTTGTCCAATATGGCGCACCATCTCGCACATGCGCACTGCAGATAGGGCAGAGCGGCACATCGGGTAGTGACCATGGTAGTGACAGGCAGTACACACTGAGAAACTGGGTCAAAGTTATGGGCCTAGGACAATATTTCCCCAACATGAACAACAGATCCAAGTTGAAACCTGCAGGTGCAGTAGATAAGTGCAGTAGATAAGCCTAGCAGGTGTAGTAGATAAGTGCAGTGGATAAGCCTAGCCCAGGGGTCGGCAACCCGCGGCCCACGGACCGCATGCGGCCCTTTAAGCCCTCTGCTCTGGCTCCCTTGAGCTTAGACACAAATAAGGAAATAAAATAAAAGTATTTGTAGGACTATTTATATTTTGTTGGATGGTTGAAAATGTTTCGTATGTTGTATTTTGAGGTGATACTGTGACACATAAATAAAAAACAAAACGGTTTTAATTAGGTCAACAAAAAAATGCGTCACATCCTGCTACGGTCCCGCGCGAGCGCCTTTTCTTGGAGGCGAATAACCTGACCCCCGGCTCGATGAGCGAACTATGGATAAATCAAAGAAAAGTACCGGAGGAACACAGGATTTAATTCTGCGTGGACAGAGTTGTCTGCTTTCATAGCAAACGATGCTGGTTTACCGGTATGTTTGATGTAGAGAGAAGTTGTCAACGGTGGTGCAGCCTTTACGAGACAGCTGACGATCTTCAGTCATAATTCAATGGGGTATGTAATTTATTTCAGAAAACACTTTTTGTTATATTCCATGGAATGCTCTTAACGTCCCGATAGCAATGTATATATTAAATGCTTTGACAATAAATACATACAACAATTTATCTCTGGAAGCCGTAGCGCTGTAAAAAGGACGACCAATCATCTGAGCCGGCTAAAATAACTGGATGGCCTACCTGCCTGTCAGCCTTCCATCTGGGCACAAACTTACCTCGTGCCCTCATTGGTCATGCGCGCGTTCGTGTGTGTTGGAGGAGGGGCTCTGTGAGGAAGTCTGAAGGAAGAGTCATATTTTTTCCGGTTGTGTACTTTCAAATTCTAGCGCACGCGAGCTGGTTTCTCCATTCTTACCTTTAACTCTTTTTAGGGTGCAGATATATGTTTTATTTATTTCAAAGTGGGCCCATTTAATAATATTTGTTTCCCCCTTCAAATGTGCAGAGGACTCCCCAAGTGCTGTGTTTAATTTATTTTAAAGTAGGCCTGTGTATTATTTTTAATTCTCCTTATAAAAGTTATTTGTTTCTTATTAGAGGTTAACAGTTTTATATCATGTAATAAATAGCCTAATAAATGCAAAAAAACTGTAGTTTTTGTCTGATATAACAATACAAAACTATGAAATATGTTTTGTGGCTCCAGACAAAAACATTTTTGGAAAAAAGGAGCGAAATGGCTCTTGCCTCTTTTGGTCAAAAAGGTTGCAGACCCCTGGCCTAGCCGGTGTAGTAAATAAGTGCAGTAGATAAGCCTAGCCGGTGTAGTAAATAAGTGCAGTAGATAAGCCTAGCCGGTGTAGTAAATAAGTGCAGTAGATAAGCCTAGCCGGTGTAGTAAATAAGTGCAGTAGATAAGCCTAGCCGGTGTAGTAGATAAGTGCAGTGGATAAGCCTAGCCGGTGTAGTAAATAAGTGCAGTAGATAAGCCTAGCCGGTGTAGTAAATAAGTGAACTAGATAAGCTTAGCCGGTGTAGTAAATAAGTGAACTAGATAAGGCTAGCCGGTGTAGTAAATAAGTGAACTAGATAAGGCTAGCAGGTGTAGTAAATAAGTGAACTAGATAAGGCTAGCAGGTGTAGTAAATAAGTGAACTAGATAAGGCTAGCCGGTGTAGTAAATAAGTGAACTAGATAAGGCTAGCAGGTGTAGTAAATAAGTGAACTAGATAAGGCTAGCAGGTGTAGTAAATAAGTGAACTAGATAAGGCTAGCCGGTGTAGTAAATAAGTGAACTAGATAAGGCTAGCCGGTGTAGTAAATAAGTGAACTAGATAAGGCTAGCAGGTGTAGTAAATAAGTGAACTAGATAAGGCTAGCAGGTGTAGTAAATAAGTGAACTAGATAAGGCTAGCAGGTGTAGTAAATAAGTGAACTAGATAAGCCTAGCCGATGTATTCAAATGTGATCTGGAGAAAAACATAAATATCTTTTCACTGCAAATCAGAATAAACATGTTTGTATTGGAGTTCTGACTTGCTAACGGTAATGTGATTGGGATTTTCCTTCAGTTTATACCTCGGTAACGAATTGAGGATGTCATACATGGTGCAGTCTTAACCCCCCCCCCCTTCCAGGTCCATTCCTAAACATACAACAAGCAGGAACCACTCATTTACTGATTGCATATTTAACTGGACCAAAAGGCTAAGACACCAAAACATTTTAAAATTTATTTTATTTACACACCCAAATATCAGAAATGACAAATAAGCCTCAGGGGGCTATACCATCAGCATACATCCCTATCGTACACATCATTTAGACTTTTCTTTTTTACAAAATGTATGTTAAGAACCGGCCATGCACATTCAGATTCTGTTCCAGGTTCATTAATAAAGCAGCTCTGTGTATTTCAATCTCGTCTTCAGAGTGCGGTGCAGACCCTTTGGTGCTAAACCATAGTTGGCTTTGATAGTGATCAGTGCCACAAAGCAGTCAGCTCTGTGGAGGCAGCACCGCGCCACACACCTGGCCATCAAGGACGTGAAGTCACTGCAGCAATGTGAGAGCATCAGAGTTTGTTTTCATGGGGTTAGGGTGCTGCATCTGCATCTCAGAGGACTATTCATACCGTGGACAACGGTGGTAAAACAAAGCCAGTCAAAAGTGTCCTCCAAGTTACGTGTCATGGTTGTGAAACAGGACGGGGGCTGTGTATTCTTCCAGATAGTGTTGGTGCTTAGGATGAAGGGTTTGATTCCGTGACAGTGACATGACTATTAAACGCTTCCATTGGCTATGGCTCCAACACTTGTATCAAAGTCAATTTCACTTCATTGTATGTGATAGGCTCAGGGGCGGGACATCTTGTGACGGTCAGCCAACCAATCGGAGCAGACTGGGCTCTGGTTTCAGACAGAGGGTGAAAAGAGCTGCCTCAGCAAGGGCAGTATAATATGTATGGGGGGGGGGGGGGGGGTCTGTGCCTCACACCTGACGCTGTGATCATTTCAAACATGCAAGCAGGAAGTGAAGCAGAGGGCCGCCTGTTAGTCATATCAGTTTCTGGGTTCAGGGCTTGAGCTTGAGCCAGGGGTGGAGGATGGTGGCGATGGAGAGGAGGGAGGAGGTGAGGCCGCAGGCCCCCACGAAGCCGGACCCCGTGGGGCGGATCCCCAGCCGGTCCAGAGGGATGAAGATATCACACAAGGTCTTCAGCAGGTCCAGCAGCAGGGGGGGGTTGCTGTACAGCACCGTCACCAGCAGGTGGAGCTGTCTGCTGAGCCACGGCAGAGCCTCTGGGGCCGGGGAGGGGGGGTCAGCAGACAGGGAGGGGCTGGGCTGGGCTGAGGGGAGGGATTTGGAGGCTCTGTAGCGGGCTTCTCTATCCATGAGGAGGTGCAGCTCGTACACATCTCGAGTCAGGTTCAGGATCAGTGTGAAGAGGTAGTACCTGCACACACACACTGGCATTAGACACACACCATCACACACACTGTCAAACACACACACTATCATTAGACACACACCATCACACACACACACACCATCACACACTGTCAAACACACACACTGGCCCTTTCTTATTTCTCTAATTTCTCCTCCTCGGTCCTCCGGTAGTGACCCGGAAATGAATTTCAGCGCGCCATGTTGGAGGACATCTCATTTCTCTAAATGCACTTCGAGGACCGAGGAGAGAGGAGAGAGGAGGCTCTCTGGAGGAGCTCTAACCGAGGAGAGAGGAGGCTCTCTGGAGGAGCTCTAACCGAGGAGAGAGGAGACTCTCTGGAGGAGCTCTAACCGAGGAGAGAGGAGAGAGGAGGCTCTCTGGAGGAGCTCTAACCGAGGAGAGAGGAGAGAGGAGGCTCTCTGGAGGAGCTCTAACCGAGGAGAGAGGAGAGAGGAGGCTCTCTGGAGGAGCTCTAACCGAGGAGAGAGGAGAGAGGAGGCTCTCTGGAGGAGCTCTAACCGAGGAGAGAGGAGAGAGGAGGCTCTCTGGAGGAGCTCTAACCGAGGAGAGAGGAGAGAGGAGGCTCTCTGGAGGAGCTCTAACTGAGGAGAGAGGAGGCTCTCTGGAGGAGCTCTAACCGAGGAGAGAGGAGGCTCTCTGGAGGAGCTCTAACCGAGGAGAGAGGAGAGAGGAGGCTCTCTGGAGGAGCTCTAACCGAGGATACACTGATGGTTCCTCCACGGATGCATTTCCGGGAACGGTGGAGGCGTGACGCACGGCCGGACTTATCTCAGCCAATCACAGCTCTGCATGCATCTCCTGGATATTATTTTAGAAACTGCTCTCATCGCAACGCGATGTTTACAGAGAGAACAGCTGTGAGGTCCGTGCAGAAAGCAGAGCAGTGTGTACAATATATATCACTCAGTATAACAGGCCTACTCTCTTTATTTGCTGTAGTTTAGTAGATATCTACAGAGTCGATACTTTTCTAAAACCATTTTAGTGCTTCACATAATAAAATACACAACGGCTGTAGCCTGATTATGCTTTAGGAGCTGTAGGTGTGTGTGGTACAGTGTGTGTGTGTGTGTGTGTGTGTGTGTGTGTGTGTAGGTGCGTGTGGTACTGTGTGTGTGTAAGTGCGTGTTGAACAGTGTGTGTGTGTGTGTGTAAGTGCGTGTGGTACTGTGTGTGTGTGTGTAAGTGTGTGTGGTACTGTGTGTGCGTGTAGGTGCGTGCGTGTGTGTGTGTGTGTGTAGGTGTAGGTGCGTGTGGTACTGTGTGTGTGTGTGTTGTACAGTGCGTAGATGCGTGATGTACAGTGTGTGTGTGTGTGTGTGTGTAGGTGCGTGTGGTAGCGTGTGTGTGTAAGTGCGTGTGGTACTGTGTGGTACTGTGTGTGTGTAAGTGCGTGTTGAACAGTGTGTGTGTGTGTGTGTGTGTGTGTGTGTGTGTGTGTGTGTGTGTGTGTGTGTGTGTGTGTGCGTAGATGCAGCAGACAGACAGGTCTCAGTTGGTTTGGGGTCCTCTGCTTACTTTCAATACTTGTAAATACATTTTTTGGCCCGTAATGTATTGTCCTCATTGTAGCGACCAGAGGGGGGGGGATATCCAGTCTCTGACTCTCAGACTTGTTTGATTCTGAAATTGTATATAAATATATACATATATATGTGTGTGTCCGCATCTGTAGCCTGTTATTGTCTCATGACACCGCACGGTGAATGAATCAAAGTAAATATAGAAGTGAACACATCTGTCCATCAGACAGAGGGCTGCTGCCTTCTGTCATCATTAATGGACGTCTCTTTAAAATGACCGCTCAGAGGAGAGGAGTTCTCATTTCTCTAACCGCCTGCTGCTTCCCCTCCTCTCTCCTCGCTTCCCCTCTCCTCGGCTCCCCTCCTCTCTCCTCGGCTCCCCTCCTCTCTCCTCGGCTCCCCTCCTCTCTCCTCGCTTCCCCTCCTCGGCTCCCCTCCTCTCTCCCCCTCCTCCCCTCCCATCTCCTGTGGGCGGGACTAAGTCTCGAGGAGGGGAGTTAGAGAAATGAGAAAGGGCCACTGTCATTACACACACTCAATAACCAACACTGTCATTACACACACTCAATAACACACACTGTCATTACACACACTCAATAACACACACTGTCATTACACACACTCAATAACCAACACTGTCATTACACACACTCAATAACCAACACTGTCATTACACACACTCAATAACACACACTGTCATTACACACACTCAATAACACACACTGTCATTACACTGAACATTGTTAACGCACAGTTGTTAAAATCCTTATCACACAAAGTGGTTAATACACACTTTCATTAAAACATTGTTATTAACACAAACTGCCATTAACACACATCAATAATAACACACACTTTCATTAAAGCACACGTCATCAAGTAAGACTCAATAACCCACATCATCGATAACACACACTTGCATTAACACGCACTGGCATTAACACGCACTTACATTAACACGCACTTGCATTAACACGCACTGGCATTAACACGCACTGGCATTAACACGCACTGGCATTAACACGCACTGGCATTAACACGCACTTGCATTAACACGCACTGGCATTAACACGCACTTGCATTAACACGCACTTGCATTAACACGCACTGGCATTAACACGCACTTGCATTAACACACACTCTCATTAACACACTCTCTCATTAACACACTCTCTCATTAACACACTCTCTCATTAACACACTCTCTCATTAACACACTCTCTCATTAACACACTCTCTCATTAACACACACTCTCTCATTAACACACTAACACACACTGTTAACAACAGACTACGGTTAAAGCACACTGTCGTTATATCATTAACATACATCGTCGATAACGCACACACACTTTCATTATTACAAACCATTGTTACGACGTCACACTGAGTGATGAACACCCATGTGTTCTATTAGGATATTAGGGGATGGAAATGTGAATATTGGGTTTCTGCACATGAGCTTCCTGTCTCATCCTTTCCGTAGCTTCCTGTCTCATCCTTTCCGTAGCTTCCTGTCTCATCCTCTCCGTAGCTTCCTGTCTCATCCTTTCCGTAGCTTCCTGTCTCATCCTCTCCGTAGCTTCCTGTCTCATCCTCTCCGTAGCTTCCTGTCTCATCCTCTCCGTAGCTTCCTGTCTCATCCTCTCCGTAGCTTCCTGTCTCATCCTCTCCGTAGCTTCCTGTCTCATCCTCTCCGTAGCTTCCTGTCTCATCCTCTCCGTAGCTTCCTGTCTCATCCTCTCCGTAGCTTCCTGTCTCATCCTTTCCGTAGCTTCCCGTCTCATCCTCTCCGTAGCTTCCCGTCTCATCCTCTCCGTAGACAGCAGCTGACTTTAAGCCGCACACACACGGTTCCAATAACATGCATTTGTCATTAAACATCCCATTTAAGAAGAGCCCACCTGAAAGATCTCTGGCTCCACTTCTGCAGGTCCACTTCGGGGACCAGGCCCGTCTTCCCGGCCCACAGGATGTTGTCACAGGCAAAGTACATGGCTCTGTTCAGGTGGCTGATTGTCAGGCACAGCCTCAGAACTCCGTCAGACAGGTGGATGGCCCTCTTGGCAGCCTCCAGCGCCTCCACAGAGCTCCCCAGACGCAGCACTGCGGGGGGCACACACAGACACACACACACATCAGACACACACACTCCTGCATAGTGCTGCGTACCGGTACGCCGAACCGGTACTGGACTTGTAAAAAGTTTCGGTTCAAGTCCGGTTAAAACCGGAACGTCAGGAACCGGTACTTGGACTCGCAAAAAAACTGGCACTTACGTATATTCTGGTGTCTGTGGTTATTTAAACATTCCCTGATAAACGTTATTCAGTGTCAATAAATGAGTGCTAATCCCAGTGTGCTCAGTGTACAACATCACATGTCATTTCACCTTCGATTCACGGTTTGAAAACGTAGCGTTTCGCCACATGCTAATGCTAACCGGAAGTGAAGACTTTTCAGAATAAAAGTATTAAGTAAATAGTGTGAACTTCCGGATTTTCAGAATAAAACTGATTTAAATTAAATAGTGTATTTAATTCAAAATTACGCCATATCAACATTGATTTTAATTTCTAACAGTATGTACATCACTATGTATGTAGTATGTACTGTTTAATGTAAACATGTAGAGTTGTAGAAAAGACATGGTGTACAGACAGTACAGTACACTCTGACTGTACAGTCACTACAGTGTAGTGTATACTGTATAGTAGGTGTGTAACAGTGTAATGCGTATAGTCTACTCTACACTCTACCTTTCAGCAACGTTTTAGGGATTGAGGCTCAGTCAGCTCAGGGACTGTTTGGTTACTTTAGTTTGGTAAATGAAATACATGGTTGAACTTTGTAGTAGTTCACTGTAGTTGCTGTCATAAGTCATTTGTAGACTAAGTGGAAAAAAGTGTTTTTTTTACATTTGTACTTTTTAGAGAAATGTAGACACAAGTTGGAAGGGAGCACAATAAACCTGACGAGTTTGAATTTGAGTTGATTATGAGTTAATGTTCAATTGATAATTAGCTCACAATAAGTTCACTTTAGTTACTCACACAACTTCACACAAGCCATGGGTTCAGGTCCGGACTTATAAGTCCGGACCTGAACCTGAACCTCTGGACTTGAGTCCGGACCTGAACCTGAATGTGAGTCCAGGTACGCAGCACTACTCCTGCAGCATCACTCACACTTCCTGCTCAGGCTCATGTGGGCCTCCAGCTGAGAGACGGTGTGGAGGAGGTCAGCTGCCGCCCCCCCCTTCTGTAGAGTGTAGCCCAGCAGAGTGCAGGCATACTGAGCAGCCCTGTGGGGGGGGTGGGGGGGGGTGGGGGGGCACACACATTACAGAGACTCTCTCTCAGTTTCAATTACATTCAAAAGGGGCTTTATTGGCATGAAAGTTAAAAGAAACAATGTTGGTAAAGCAGCAAAATACTAAATAATTAACAACATTAACATACATTTCAAATGGTTACATATTATTGATATATATATATATATATAATATATACAGTGATACAATTACACTTCAACACGTGTGTGTGTGTCACATTCACTGTCCCTCAGCTTGTGGAATTCTCATCATGTTAGCAGAGATGTAGCGTTAGCTAAATAGTGAACTTGAAGTACTTTAAGTTTACATTAAGAAGGCTGACTAAACTGAACATTTCAAAGACTATCGTTACTGTGTAGTTTATAAATGTGGTTACCTTATAATTCTCTCCTTGGCTTGGCTCTGGGAGTTAAACCGAACCCAGGACTCCATTCTTCTTCTGTTGTTGTTGTTGTTGTTGTTGTCCTGTAAACTGCTCAGCTAGCTAGTTAGCAGGCTAGCTGTCCCTCTACTCCGGTCCTTGTGTCAGCAGCTCTGCTATGGCTCGCTGCAGAATGAAGAAACTCCTCAGGCAGTACACGGGCTCTGTGTTTGCAGGGCGGCTTTCCTCACACACTGATGGGTCTCGCTTCTGAAGTTGCGAATCCTTCAAACTTCTTCTACTTCATCTAGGTTCTCTTCTTCTCTGGTGTAAAGCGGGTGAGCAGAGATGCATTAGCGCCACTTGCTGGACTAGAGAGGGGAGCAGAGATGCAGAAGAGCTTCAGCTCCAGGGTTGCGTTCCGATAATCCAAAAATCAGCTCCTAAATTCTAACCCTATCTCCTATTCCTTGACCTCTGAGTGAAAGGTCACGGGGTTAAGGGATAGTGGATAGGAGAATTCAAAAGGACTTAGGAGAAGAGACTGCGGTACTTTAGAGAATCCGAATGCACTTTCACTATCTGACGTGTTTATGATGCGCCAGCGGACGTCATGAATGTGCGTCTGCTGCTGTGGGGAAACTATGGAAACTACAGTTTTCTATAGCGGACTACGACATGGATGTTCAAGAAGAACGAGGGACTCCTGTGAACTCATCTAGAGACTCTGAAGCTGTTGCTTTGCTTTATGAACGTGGACAACAGAGAAACATATTCTTCAGGACCAAAGTTGGAGTTGAAATAAAAAAGGAAAGTGAAACTTATGCTCGTCCCCCTCTCCCTCCGGTCCACATTAATACAAATGATCCCAATACGTATGATTGTATGAACTAAAGATCTTAAAATCAATACAGATGTATTTATTATAAACGTTAGTCCTTAACATCTATCAAAAGTTGAACAACCCCCACACAGCTCAGTAAAAACTGTGAGATGTTGACTTTATTTGATCATTTCAGTAAAAACAAACGTTCATATTTCTCTTTTTGATTATAATACTGATGAACGTTCAGAACAAAGCACTTTGGCAACTTACCACACGTTTAAAAAAGCTTAATAAGCACCGTAACGTTCATGATATAATTTCTCGGTCGTAATCGATTGTTTCCGTGAACGGCCGACTGTTGTGTGACGGCAAATGCTGCGGCTGCAAGGCATTGTGGGGCTGAAGTCGAATAGTCCATTTAGCTTAGGAACCTTCCTAAAGGAGTGAAATGACCCGGAAGTCCCTCAGTGGCAGCCATGATAAGTGCCGTTCGAATTCTCTAGAATGATGAGAATGATAGGAAAGGAGGTTTCAAACTTCCTTTATAACCTCCTTTAGCTTAGGAACCACTGGACCTCCCTAACCGACAGGAGAAGCGAACATGCTGCCCCACAATGCCTTGCAGCCGCAGCATTTGCCGTCACTCAACAGTCGGCCGTTCACGGAAAACAACCGATTATGACCGAGAAATTATATCATGAAAGTTACGGTGCTTATTAAGCTTTTTAAAACATAGGTGGTAAGTTTGAACGTTCATCAGTATTATAATCAAAAAGAGAAATATGAACGTTAGTTTTTACTGAAATGATCAAATAAAGTCAACATTTCACAGTCTTTACTGAGCTGTGTGGAGTTTGTTCAACTTTTAAAAGATGTTTGAATGGTGATATACACAGTGATAGATGTTAAGGACTAACGTTTATAATAAATACATCTGTATTGATTTTAAGATCTTTAGTTCATACAATCATACGTATTGGGAACATTTGTATTAATGTGAACCGGAGGGAGAGGGTGACGAGCATAAGTTTCACTTTCCTTTTTTATTTCAATTCCAACTTTGGTCATGAAGAATATGTTTCTCTGTTGTCCACGTTTATAAAGCAAAGCAGCAGCATCAGAGCACGGAGCAGAGTCTCTAGAGGAGTTTACAGTAGCCCCTCGTTCTTATTAAACATCCATGTTGTAGTCCGCTGTATAGAAAACTGTAGTTTCCATAGTTCCCCCACAGCAGCAGACGCACATTCAGGACGTCCGCTGGCGCATCATAAACACGTCGGATAGTGAGAGTGCAGTCGATTCTCTAAAGTACCGCAGTCTCTTCTCCTAAGTCCTTTTGAATTCTCCTATCCACTATCCCTTAACCCCGTGACGTTTCACTCAGAGGTCAAGGAATAGACGATAGGGTTAGAATTTAGGAGCTGATTTTTAAACTATCCGACTGCAGCCTGGGGCAGCATTTTCTCCTCTCCTTTCGTCAAGGGAGGTCCAGCGGTTCCTAAGCTAAAGGAGGTTATAAAGGAAGTTTGAAACCTCCTTTCCTTTCATATGGAGAATTGGAACGGCACTTAACATGGCTGCCACTGACGTACTTCCGGGTCATTTCACTTGGTTAGGAAGGTTTCTAAGCTAAATGGACTATTGGAACGCAACCCTGGTCTCCATGAGCTTCATTCTGAGCCACCTGGAACGTGTTGTCTCCATACGAAGCACACTGCAACTCCAATGACCTGGTGGAAGTTGTTGTGTTTTAACATATCTTGTTAAATCTCTCCTCAGGTCAGGTCGTCTCTCTGAAACACACAGCTCACCTTGAAGTGGCTCTGTCGGCCAACAGCTGATAAACTGGTGCAGTGTTCTCTGCCGTGATGGAGGTCAGGGAGATAAAGCTGCCTCTGTACCAGTGGCGGAGCCAGGACATTTTCAGTGGGGTGGCCAGGATGGAACCAGTTATTAAGGTAGATATGGTGCAAAATGCGAGAGCGTGTAAAACCTGATGTGAGCACTTGCAGAAAAAAAATCTGAGCTTGTGTGCATACATTTACACTTGTATAAAATATCCACGTAACTGTGAACCAAATTTGAAGTCACAGAAGGAAAAAAAATGTTTTGTAGCTTGTAGAAAAAAAATGAACTTAGTGATGAAATGTTCACTTGCAGAAAAATACATTTTTTTTAAATGTATTTTTCATTACAACTGCCACTTGGTTATTACAATCTCTCAAATCAGTCATTACAACTTGACGAATCTGCTCTGTGGCAGTATAAATCGACGAATCTGCGGTCTTGACTTTTGCTACACTTCTTGCGATAAATGTGTCGCAAAAGTAATTTTCACCTGTAGATGTGGGGGGAGGGAGGGGAGTTGGAGCGAAGGGGCGGAGCTATCAGAACGACGAGGCTCGGGTCAGTCACACAGTCACAGCCACAGTCAGGTCGTACCGGATGACTGCGGGGCTAACGGTTCGTGGCGCTACCAGTCCGCTGACATGGCGCGTTAATCAACGGTAAGTTTTGCCCATTACTTGCCCAGTATTACTTTGAATATTATTATTGTGATTGAGGATTAAATCCGCTTTGAAGACCACCGTTTTATATCGTGCAGTTTAGCGGCAAAATAACGTCAGTTAGCCAGCTAACGCTAGCTTTGTTGAGTTTATGCTAGCTAAACAAGTAGTGGTTGTAGTCTACAGCAGTAATTTATATATTATAGCCTACTGCTTTGGCACTAACCGTTGATAACCGTTTATAAAAATACAACCAATTGAACTGTACTGAAGTTTTATAATTGTCTTGGGCTCCTGCTGTGTTTTTAAAGCCTTTGTAAATTATCCATGCTATTTTCTATTTAGCTAACGTCGAAGTAGTGTATGTGAAATCAACCTCACAATAACATGTGTGTATATTACAATTATTAATGTCATATTTCAAGATGATTACTTAGATATTACAATATGGTTGGTTGAGCTGGAGTTCATTATTGAGTTTACACGTTAACGTCACAGTCATCTGAAGAACGAACCCAAACCTTGTTGTTTTTATTAATTGCATTACCAAATGGGTATCAAATAAACAGTAAGCATTGGTAACACAACTTCCAAAGTTACAGTAAAATAAAAAGGACCCTGACTCGGACAATACACAATCCAACATGTTCAACAGAAGAGAATCAGTTATATTGTTTGTACACACATGGTACTTTACATATATATATATATATATATATATATATATCTGTTTGTTTAAGGTGTCCAGGTGATGCAGACAGGCTGGACCAGAGAGTGAGAGACAAAACTGGACTCCTCACAGCAGTGAACTTCAGCACAGGTAAAAAGACTCTTTTTTCATACTGTAAAAAGAATCAAGAAAGATATTGGTTTAAATGAATGAAGTATTGACTTGAATACACTGATATACATTCCATTAAACAATACTAAATACTAGATCACCTACACATCAGTTAAGTTGAGGGTTTTTCCATGCAAAAAGTTACATTTAGATGTTAACAAGCAATATGACTGCCAGATTTCTAATTTAATGTATTAAAGGCAAAGATATTTAACACATAGTGAGAACTGCTACTATTTATCTCTCAATATTGTCTGAAAAAAACGTGGTAAAAGTTATTCGTTCAGTGAGACAACAGAGCAAGCTTCTACAGTTGCACTATGTTTTGTGACAGTTAAATATTATTTTGATAATAAAATATATTTCAATGTTGATTAATTTCATACTGTTCATTCATAATCTGATTACAATTACAAAATAATTATATCTACAGCCCCTAAACACACAAACACACCTCTTTCATAAATAACACACTTGTTCTGCAATAATATGTTTTATGTTTCCTGTCATTTTTGTTAGGAAAGGACATGCCTGAAAGACACGACATGTTCTCCTTCTCTGAGGGTCAAGAAGAACATCCAAGAGGAACATTAAGAGCTGATGTTATGAGATTTTAAGACCAGTACAGGATATTCACTAAGAAACTACTTTTATTGTGAAAACACAGTCAGCTGATCGAATGCAGCTATTTCCACATCTACACTCCATCAGCTGATTATTTCTATTTGCCTCACTTTATGAGCTTCACATCACTTGTGCCTTGTACCGCAGAGTTTGCAACGTCACAAATAAATGGGGCCAATCTTCAGTCAGATGTGAATGTGCATCCAGTGGTTCTCAAACTTTTTCTGTCAGGCCCCCCCTTTGGAGAAAAAAAAAAGTCGGGGCCCCCCAACACAAATAGTCAGGCTCAGTGGCGGCGCCAGAGATTTATTTTGGGGGTGCTGTGGGGTAGCTTGACGTTTCATAGAGGGTGCTCAAACATTTAGGGTTTCCCATTAATGTACCGGGCGCTACAGTGGAATGTTCTACTGCAACAATCCCCACGCATATACACAACGTACCCGCGACTGTTACAATGAAGGCTCGATATCAGCTCACGGCATATAGGTGTAAGCAGGGGTAAAGTGCTATTTTTATAGGTGGTGTGTGGACCTCACATAGGGAGGTCCGGGGGCAAGCTCCCCCGGGAAGATTTTTAAATATTGAAGTTAAAAGCATAAATCTGGTGCACTTTGAGAGCAACATTAAGAGATCTATGGATACATCTCTCAACACCAGAGGTCGCATTAACCGAATATTTTCCGTCTATGACGGAATTTTTTTAACAATGACGGAAAAATCTGAAAGTCGTCCGTCATTTTGACAGATTAGTACAAACTCAGAACAGCGCCAAAGTATCCCCGCAGCGGGGCTCCGTTATTATGCTGTGTTATGCATGCCCGCCCGAAAGGAAATTATATCGTTTCCAAACCTAACTTTGCCGAACAGATCAACAAAAGTATTTGCTTTACGCTGTGCGCGCTCTCGCGAGGTGCTGTGGGCATGCATAACACAGCGTTGACAGTTCACGAGCGTGCTCTCTCCGCCCCCCGGCAGAGTTGTGTACAGGCCGACGGGTGATAATGGATTTTGACCTATGATTTTGACGGAAAAGTTGCGATCCTGTCCATCTAAATGACGGGCAGCGAAAAAGTAACCTCTGCTCAACACCCATATGAAACAGAACTGTAAACAGATTTACTTATTCTCTATGGATATTTTACAAATCACTCCCTTTTAAACTTTATTCTTTTTTTAATGTCGTATAGTATTTCATACCTGTTTTTAATTTATTCTCTTATTTTTTTATAACAATAATGATCATATAAATGTGTGCCTCGGAAATAATTGTTTACATTAATCGTGACCAAAACGTTTGAGACCCACTGAGATAACACTGAGAGAGTCCTTTAGCTCACTGAGTCTCTCAGTCTGACAGGAGAGGACTCTCCTCCACTTTGTTGTTGAAAAAACTCCTTATATCCGTTAGCGTAGCTCGCTAGCACCAGAAGCTAACAACAACGATCTCCGGTACCGGTGCTCTCTCTGTCTCTCTCACTCGCGCACACAAAATGGCTCGTTCCACACACACACAGAGCCGAGCTTTAATGAAACACAGAGACCGAGACGTAATAGTACTGTACTGTACAGTGGCGAGCCGTGACTTTTATACCTAGGCCTTCTGCCCCTTCCCTCGAAAAAAGAAGAGTTATTACGTCTCAGCGGAATAACAAAACAACGGCCCGGGGTGCAAAACGCATCAATGACAGCGACCCTATACCACACAAAACAACACCATTTATATAAAAACTAGGGCTGTCAAGTGAACGCGTTAATAACAACAAATAAATTAAAAAAAATTAACGCCACTAATTATTTTAACGCGATTAACGCATGTGTATTTTTTTTCCTCGGCCGCCCCGTAGTTTCAGAGCGCATCGAGTTTAAAATACCATCTACAAGCTGGCAGTGTTGCCAACTTGGCGACTTTGTCGTTAAATTTGGCGGATTTCCAAACCCTCCGGCGACTTATTTGTGTCAAAAGCGACTAACGACTATTCTAACGATTTATAATGGTGTTATTAGCGACTTTTCTGGTGTTTGGCGACTCACGTATTGTTCTGTAGTTAACGAGCTGCCGTGAGCCCCGCCTCCCTCCCATAGTACTCACAGGCGCTCAGACAGTTGCCTGGCGGTAGCAGAGCTACTGCTGCACTCAGAGAGAGCAGCGAGGAGACAACCACACTCCCCCGCGTCGAGACTGCAAATGAATTGCGCATGCGCCAACTGCCAAGCCGTCCTGTTTTTGAGCGGGATGTAAATGTAAAATGTAAATATTTCTTCACTCACTTTCACACTATAATACATTCTGAGTTATGTTCTGCTTAAGACGGGAAAGCAAAAAAGTAATTTTACATTGCAGAATAGAGATATTTCTGATCTACTGTCGTCTGGATTTAACTCCGGTGGTTTCAAGTTTTGATCCTTGAAGGGTTGGGAACGTTTTTTGTACTCCCCTCTACCATGCTCTCTTCTACAGCCGCCATTACATGATATGCAAATTAGGCGATTACGTAATTTAGCGACTTCTGGCGACTTGTTGGACAGCCAATAGCTACTTTTCTTACTAAGGAGTTGGCAACACTGCAAGCTGATGCTGACAGCCCCACTCCTGCCGCCCGCTTGTGGCAGACCACACTTCCACGCTCACCGGCAGGCACCGACTGGCCATCTGGAGGACCGGGGTGTGTGTGTGTGTGTGTGTGTGTGTGTGTGTGTGTGTGTGTGTGTGTGTGTGTGTGTGTGTGTGTGTGTGTGTGTGTGTGTGTGTGTGTGTGTGTGTGTGTGTGTGTGTGTGTGGCCCGAGCGAGCAAGTGAGAGACCTTACGTGCATTGTTGTTGTTAGCATCTGGTGCTAGCTAGCTGCGCTAACGGATATAAGGAGCTGTTTAAATGAAAACAGAGGAGCGACATTTCGCCACAACTGCGCCGAGCACTTGACTTGATGCAGGAAGCAGACAGCGGGACATTGTACGAACACTCAGCACACTCAGCTCGGATAGTGCAACATGATTGCAGCGTCCAGGCAGCTCCCGTTCGAGCATATGCCTTGAGTTGCACATAGCTCCAACGATCCATCTCACACACACACACACACACACCATTTGTATTGTATTATTGAATGAGAGGTTCCAGGTTGAATTGAGGCGAATATTTGTAATGTTCAGAGGTTGTTGTGTTTAATATTCATGAGAATATTTGTCATTGTTCAAATGATAATAAACATTAGCATAAAGCATATTTGTCCACTCATATGTAGATAAGAGTATTAAAAACTTGAAAAATATTCCTCTAAGGTACATTTAGAACAGATAAAAAATGTGCGATTAATCGCGATTAACTATGGACAATCATGCGATTAATCGCGATTAAATATTTTAATCGACTGACAGCCCTAAATAAACACCTATCATGACAGGGCACCCACAGCCAAGTAACAATTACAAATGAATTAAGTCGGCACGGCGGCCCACATTGAACATGACTTAGGCTACCTTTGATGATAAATCACTGAAACACAAAGTCCATCCTCCTGTCCTTTTGGATGAAGCACTTGCTTCAGCTGATCCTTTGCCACTCCAGTTTATCATTGGAACGCAATCTTGAAAATGACTTGGTTAATAATTTCGCAACGATATCGTCACTATCACTGAAGTGAGCCATCACGAACGAACTTATGATAATCATATATCTATCAATCATAAATCTATCGATTAGATTTATGATTCGAAAACAATAAAAGTAGGGTAGACATGTGGATATTATCTGGCTGAACAAAACGTCCATTTATCTAACAGGTTTGTTTTCCACAGACCTTATTTCCAGCTATTTTCCAAAACCCTCTGGAGAAATCCCATTGCTTTCTGTCGAGGGAATCCGAGCGAAGCTTACTTCCGGGTTTTAGGATGCGTCACTGCACCACTTGCATAGACTTCACAGCGGGCGGAACTTGTCATAAAGTCTGCGAAAATAAAGCCCACCCATTTAGAGGGAAGATATGATTGGTCAATTGTACTGTCATTTGACATTACTCTCTCGTTGAGTTCCTATAGCGGGCCCTCTGTGAATGTAGAGAGGGACCAACAAGCTCTCTCGTCTTCACAGTTACTCGCAGAGACGGCATCTCTTCACATTCCAACAGAAACTGAACAGGCAGATTCGAAGGATTTATTTCTTTGGAAATGTTATTTTAAATACAATTAAATCAAGTTATTTCGGTAAAACTAATGAAACATTTAACAAAAAATATATATAAAAAATAATATATATTTTTTTTATGTTTTCAAATATTATTTTTTAGAATATCTTAGGCCCTCACAGAGGGCCTAGAGGGCCCTGACGGCTCGCCACTGGTACTGTATAATAACCATTTTTCTTCCTGGTCTCTCGCGCCCCCCCTGTCAGAGTCCAGGTTCTCAGGACTTTGAGAACCACTGGTGTAATCTAACATTTTCAATAAGAATAATGGACGAAAGGAGTGCAAATACAAATACAATTGATTGAAATGTGAACCAAAAGTTAATCAAAAATGTTTTAAATAAAAAGCACATATGGACAGAAGGTGTAAACTTAACCTTGATAAGTGTAGTACAGCTGTTTTTAAACTGAGGGTGGAAGGAAAGCTGTTGAAAGAAATCTGCAGCGAAAAAACACCACAAACCTGACCAGATACTCTCTGCAAAGCTTCTTATTCATTCCACCTGTGTTTTTCATCAAATAAGGACAAGATATAATCTTATTGTGAAATACGTTTGACTAAAAGGACAAATTATTGGTTTTGGCTAGAACAGTTTGACTGAAATGTTCTATATAATCTGATGACTAAAAAAGACTCAACAGTTTTCATTGACAAAAAGTAGACTAAAATAATTAGTTTTCTTTGACTAAAATATGACTAAAATGCTCAGACTTTTAGTCGACTAAAACTTACTAAATAAAAACAGGATGAAGGTGACGAAATATGACTAAAACTAAAAAGGAAATTTAACACAGGACTAAGACTAAAACTAAATAAAAAAATAGCTGACGAAATTAGGTCACTTCCCAAGTCCCTTCTCTAGTCCCTTCTCTAGTCCCTACTCAATTCCCTTCTCCAGTCCCTCCTTTAGTCACTTCTCTAGTCCCTTCTCAAGTCCCAACTCTAGTCCCATCTCAAGTTCCCTCTCGAGTACCCTCTCCAGTTTCTTCTCGAGTCTCCTCTCGAGTTCCCTCTCCAGTCCCTACTCAAGTTCCTACTCAAGTCCCAACTCAAGTCCCTACTGAAGTGCCCTTGGAGGTTCCGCTGGGGTCCTGCCAACTCCATGTCCTGTCCCGTTGGGGGTCCCGCTGACTACTCTTCTGCCGGGGGTCCTGCCAACCCTATGTCCTGTCCCGTTGGGGGTCCCGCCGACTACTCTTCTGCCGGGGGTCCAGCCAATCCTATGTCCTGCTCCGTTGGAGGTTCCGCTGGGGGTCCTGCCAGCTCCATGTCCAGTCCCGTTGGAGGTCCCGCCGACTACTCGCCTGCCGGGGGTCCTGCCAATCCTATGTCCTGTCCCGTTGGGGGTACCGCCGACTACTCTTCTGCCGGGGGTCCTGCCAACCCTATGTCCTGTGCCGTTGGACGTCCCGCCGACTACTCTCCTGCCGGGGGTCCTGCCAACCCTATGTCCTGTCCCGTTGGGGGTCCCGCCGACTACTCTTCTGCCGGGGGTCCTGCCAACCCTATGTCCTGTGCCGTTGGAGGTTCCGCTGGGGGTCCTGCCAGTTCCATGTCCAGTCCCGTTGGAGGTCCCGCCGACTACTCTCCTGCCGGGGGTCCTGCCAATCCTATGTCCTGTTCCACTGGGGGTCCCGCCGACAACTCTTCTGCTGGAAGTCCTGCCAACCCCTTGTCCTGTTCCGTTGGAGGCCCCGCCATCACCTGTCTCGCCGGGGGTCCTGCCAACTCCTGGTCCTCTTCCGTGGGGGATCCTGCCGAAGCCTGTCCCACCGACTCCGGTTCCTGTTCGGCCGACACTGGGTCCTGCCAGGCCTCCGGAGCTGTCTGGTCTTCGCCCTCGAGCCCGGCCCCCTGAGTGTCGCGGTCTTCGCCCTCGGGCCCGGCCCCCTGACTCTTCCTGCCGCGGTCCTCGCCCTCGGGCCCGGCCCCCTGACTCTTCCTGCCGCTGCCTTCGCCCTCATGCTCGGCCCCCTGAGTTCGCCCGCTGTGGCCTTCGCCCCACCATGGACTCTACCTTGCCCCCGGGCCGTCCGCCCGAGACCCCCACCTTGGACTCTGCCTTGCCCCCAGGCCGTCCGCCCGAGTCCCCCTTCATGGCTTCTGCCTTGCCCCCAGGCCGTCCGCCCGAGATCCCTTCCGGGTCCTCCGCTGTGCTCCTGAGCTGTCAGCCCAAGATCCCGTACTCCTGACCCCCTCCACCCACCCTGGTGGCCTAGTGATGCATAGTGAATACATTTTGTCTCTTGAATTGTTTGTCTAAAGTCAAGGATCTAGAACTGGTACTTGTAGTTTTAATGATACAGTCTGGTTATTATGCTGTTTGGAGGAGGCCTCACAGGTAAGAGTACTAACTAGCTACCATCACATGTACCTTAGCTTGACTTAAATGTATTAAACGTATAATTAAGTGATATCAAAATATAAATAACTAATGTCATGCAAACATATTAATATTTTCTTGATTCCAGAGTTGAATTTAGCACAATTGCATACAAACGTGAAGGGATTTTAAGATTCTGAAGTCTTCGTTCTAAATAGAAAATAGCATGGATAATTTACAAAGGCTTTAAAAACACAGCAGGAGCCCAAGACAATTATAAAACTTGTCATTATTTCAGTACAGTTAAATTGGTTTTATTTTCATAAACGGTTATCAACGGTTAGTGCCAAAGCAGTAGGCTATAATATATAAATTACTGCTGTAGACTACAACCACTACTTGTTTAGCTAGCATAAACTCAACAAAGCTATAGCGTTAGCTGGCTAACTGACGTTATTTTGCCGCTAAACTGCACGATATAAAACGGTGGTCTTCAAAGCGGATTTAATCCTCAATCACAATAATAATATTCAAAGTAATACTGGGCAAGTAATGGGCAAAACTTACCGTTGATTGACGCGCCATGTCAGCGGACTGGTAGCGACACGAACCGTTAGCCCCGCAGTCATCCAGTACGACCTGACCCGAGCAGTGGCGGCCGGCCCATAGGGGCGCTAGGGGCGCCACCCACCCTCTTCCCACATGTTTGATTGTCATTAAAAATAAATAAAAAAATATATTTAAAAAAATATATATTTATTTTATTTTTATTTTTAAAGAACAAGGTAAATATTATATAGTTGGTATCAGTAAAATGTATAATCTACAATAAAATCTCGTTTAAAATAGTTTTACGATGTCTAAAGTTACTGATAAGTCACATGTTTCCTGGCTGGCCGCAGCGTGTATCATTACTATGGGCATAGATATGTCTCATAATTATTTGTGTGAACATAAAAATAATTTGTGTGTAAATATGTGATTTGTAAATGTAAAACAACATCCACAAATGCATTTAAAAGATTTTCAAACTCACAAATACATTTGCAAGTGTAAAACGGATCTGCAAATACGCTAAATATGTTCACAAATAAAAAAAAGGTCAGTGAATATCTCTTTAACATTTACAACTTTCGATCAGGCATTTCTGAATCCATTTTGTATTTGTGGACCAAAAATGCGCTTGCGGATCTCAACTCTCTGTTCACGGATCTCAAATCTCTGTTCACGGATCGTCTTTTTACACACACGGAATTTTGAGACATATTTTCCGCCGGTCTCGGCTAAAATCTACTCGTGTCACTCGGTTATTTTCGGAAACCACGTGATGGCCAGCTGATGACTACATTTCCGCATGATTTCAAAGTAAGAGCATGATGGTTTGTTTAATGCTCTGTTTTTGTATTATAATGAACAGCGGAACGTTAGATGCATTCCTCATCACCATCATCATCATCATCATCACCATCACCCTCATCATCATGTTATAGTGATACAGTTAGTTTGTGTTATTGGTTCAATACAGCATATCTCGAGCACTTTCGTTGAAGTGCAGGCTATACGCCACTTCCGGGTCCCGGGGGGGAGCAGCTGGCGGCGAAGCAGCCCAGATAAAACTCTTTCTTCATTGTTTGTTGTGTATTCAGTCAAGCGGGTCAAAGTTACAAAGCACTTCACATCTTATTAATCGGCCTAATTTGACTTTACCAGTGCAGTAATAAAGTAATCTGTAGAAAAGCACCGTATTTAGGTCAGCCTTCATAGTAACGCTACATTACATGTTATAATATTCATCGTGTCCTTTCTACTGATATATTCCTGTCTATTGCTTTCATTTGTATTTAATGTTATTGTGTTTATACTTGTTTCCACACATTTCACAATTTGGGATGAATGAAGTATCTATCTATATATGATATCCATCTATCTATATCTGTCTGTCTGTCTGTCTGCCTATACCTACCTACGTACCTACCTACCAACTAGTTGTTTTGGTTGGAAAGGTGTTGTCATTGTATTGCTCTTTACCAGCACCTGCAGAGTACAGGACTTTACTTTGTAAATATTATATCAATACATTGGTTTCTAGCATATATCATTTGCAAGTGTTTAAAACAAATGTGGGATCCTGATTTCATAAAAAGAAAGACATTCATGATTGTCATATTTTATTATGTAGGATACAGGACTGGAATTATTCTTACTTTTTACTCCTCTTCATTTATGCAACAACTTTATTTAATGTTATGATTAGATTGTTTTGCTTGTATCATCCTTTGCAAATACATAGTCACACTGCTGGGAACAGGGCTGCTTCTCTGAGAGACGTAGATAACCACTTATGAGAATATAATGCATTGGTGTATATTAAACTAGCCAACAGTATAAAAAGAACTACAAAAGTGTTGTCAATATTAACCATAAACATTTACATTAGTGAAATGACACATCAATCAATGTTTATTTTTATTTTATTTTTCACATCACATTAATGCAGGTATATAATCAAAAGTGTTAACACAGAGAACCTTTTAAAGCATAATGAGTACTTCAAATGTAAGTCCATTTGGCTAGTACTTACATACCTTTACTTAAGTAAGACTATAAAGGCAAGACTTTTACTTCAGTCAAGTATCTGAATACTTTGTCTGCTACTGGTAGTCCATGGATCCATTGCTCTTAATTTCCAGTCGTAAAGAGAACCAACTGTAATGTGTTCAAGTAGATGTCCTTTCCAAATGAATCTGATGGTAACATTGGGTCAATATTAGCATTAAGGTGTTCCATCTGTTGATCACTCAGAGGACTCCGGGTGACAGGAACAACTATTCCCAGTGTTCCTCACGCAGATGACCACTGGCCTCCCAGTCAATGTAGGGGATCTGTAAAAATATGTATACTTTTCTTCCGCTATTATGTACCGTTGTAATTGTATACAAAGAAGAATAAAGAAGTATCACTACATTCCTATGCATTAATATAATTACTTATATTGACTGTGCGTGGGCCTGGCAGTGGGAGATTAATTTCAGGCAAAAGTGTGCACAATCAACGGTAGGGCATGTATTTTAATTGTTTTAATAATTTATATGGTTATAAAATACAACATTGAAACACTGACGCAAAGAACAAGTATGTGGAATGTGTTATTAAGTAAGTTTGCTTGACTACAGTCCAGTTCTGTATCCTACATAATAAAATATGACAATCGTTAATTTCTTTGTCACTTACTTTTATCAAATGAATATCCCACATTTGTTTTAAGCACTTTAAATGTTAGAAACAAATATTATAGGATTGATATAATATGTACAATATTTAAGTCCTGTACTCTGCAGGTACAGATAGATAGATAGATAGATAGATATATGGATAGATGGATATCATATATAATAATAATAATACATTACATTTATAAAGCGCTTTTCCTGGTGCTCAAAGCGCTTACGAGCAAGTAAAACAAAATAACAACAAAAGTAGAAAGTGCTAAGCTCGGAGGAATAAGGGCAAGGGGTTATATAGATACTTCATTCATCCCAAATTGTGAAATGTGTGGAAACAAGTATAAACACAATAACATTAAATACAAATGAAAGCAATAGACAGGAATATATCAGTGGAAAGGACACGATGAATATTATAACATTTAATGTAGCCTTACTATGAAGGCTGTATATGTGAAAAATAAAATAAAAATAAACATTGATTGATGTGTCATTTCACTAATGTAAATGTTTATGGTTAATATTGACAACACTTTTGTAGTTCTTTTTATACTGTTGGCTAGTTTAATATACACCAATGCATTATATTCTCATAAGTGGTTATCTACGTCTCTCAGAGAAGCAGCCCTGTTCCCAGCAGTGTGACTATGTATTTGCAAAGGATGATACAAGCAAAACAATCTAATCATAACATTAAATAAAGTTGTTGCATAAATGAAGAGGAGTAAAAAGTAAGAATAATTCCAGTCCTGTATCCTACATAATAAAATATGACAATCATGAATGTCTTTCTTTTTATGAAATCAGGATCCCACATTTGTTTTAAACACTTGCAAATGATATATGCTAGAAACCAATGTATTGATATAATATTTACAAAGTAAAGTCCTGTACTCTGCAGGTGCTGGTAAAGAGCAATACAATGACAACACCTTTCCAACCAAAACAACTAGTTGGTAGGTAGGTACGTAGGTAGGTATAGGCAGACAGACAGACAGACAGATATAGATAGATGGATATCATATATAGATAGATACTTCATTCATCCCAAATTGTGAAATGTGTGGAAACAAGTATAAACACAATAACATTAAATACAAATGAAAGCAATAGACAGGAATATATCAGTAGAAAGGACACGATGAATATTATAACATGTAATGTAGCGTTACTATGAAGGCTGACCTAAATACGGTGCTTTTCTACAGATTACTTTATTACTGCACGGGTAAAGTCAAATTAGGCCGATTAATAAGATGTGAAGTGCTTTGTAACTTTGACCCGCTTGACTGAATACACAACAAACAATGAAGAAAGAGTTTTATCTGGGCTGCTTCGCCGCCAGCTGCTCCCCCCCGGGACCCGGAAGTGGCGTAGGCTATAGCCTGCACTTCAACATCAACGAAAGTGCTCGAGATATGCTGTATTGAACCAATAACACAAACTAACTGTATCACTATAACATGATGATGAGGGTGATGGTGATGGTGATGATGATGATGATGATGATGATGGTGATGAGGAATGCATCTAACGTTCCGCTGTTCATTATAATACAAAAACAGAGCATTAAACAAACCATCATGCTCTTACTTTGAAATCATGCGGAAATGTAGTCATCAGCTGGCCATCACGTGGTTTCCGAAAATAACCGAGTGACACGAGTAGATTTTAGCCGAGACCGGCGGAAAATATGTCTCAAAATTCCGTGTGTGTAAAAAGACGATCCGCGAACAGAGACTTGAGATCCGTGAACAGAGAGTTGAGATCCGCAAGCGCATTTTTGGTCCACAAATACAAAATGGATTCAGAAATGCCTGATCGAAAGTTGTAAATGTTAAAGAGATATTCACAGATCTTTTTTTAATTTGTGAACATATTTAGCGTATTTGCAGATCCGTTTTACACTTGCAAATGTATTTGTGAGTTTGCAAATCTTTTAAATGCATTTGTGGATGTTGTTTTACATTTACAAATCACATATTTACACACAAATTATGTTTATGTTCACACAAATAATTATGAGACATATCTATGCCCATACTTATTGCACTATTTCACTATTTTTTCTGTGCATCTGTTTTATTGCGTAGCACTGTTGGAGGAGCCTGTGACCTAAGGGGGGGGGGGGGTAGGACACGTTCGATTCCTGTTTTGAATAGTGTGCCGTCGATGGGTTTCATTCCATTTCAAAGTCCTTTTGGACGCTCTGTGTAAACGTCGCGCATCCAATCACAGAGGTTGAGGACTGATCACGGGGTTTGTCAAGCTAAGCACATGGTGTAGTCCCAAACGATAGCTGAGGATTCTGGGTAGTGTAGTGTCTTCTGCCGTCCAAAAACTCCGAAAATATATTTGTTTCTCCGAATCGAAGGGGGAAAATACAAAAGCATTGCACACAATTCAAACCAATCAATGTTGTGTAATTAACAAGGACAATTTGGTGTTTTTTAGTCGATGAGTAGTGCAGATATCACTGTAAAATCAATCGACAGTAAGGAGAATAGGCTACTTACTTCCGGGTGTACAATTCTCCGTTATCCAATGGGAATGGACGCTCGTAATACAATACAGGGGACATGATCATTATCTTTTAAATAACGTTAACTGAAGGGAACAATCTATTTGACACAGCTGAAGCTCTGGCCTTCCTTAAAAACTAACTAATTTAATAAAAATAACAGTTGCATTACACACAATGCACATTGTAGAAATGCGTGTGTGCACCACGACAAAGGAGCCTCATTCACTTTACATTGGGGTTGTTTGCGTGGTGCCGACACGCAAATGTAACAAAGTTCGTGACTCCACCACGCATTGTGGTGTTAAGGAGTCGTGGTGGAGTCACGCATTCTGGTGAGATCAGGTTGTTTTTAGTCCCTGCTAGAGAGGTGGTACGAACCTGGTGACAAAAGAGTGCCAATTTCTATTCTATTTCTATTGGCTGGGCGAATTGCAAACCACGCCCCGTTAGACTCTGAATTTGTTTTGTTAGGCAGCCATTTTTTTCCTCGCTACAAAACCACATCCACACCTGAGCGAGTGGTTTTTTTGTACTTTAAAGCAGTTATGACCACACGTACTACAACACCGGAGCGGTGGAATGATGAGGAAGTGTCGGCGCTTCTGGCAATTTACTCCAAGGACGTGATGCAGCAGCTTCTACAGAAAGCAGTTCCCAACTCCAAATGTTTTGAGCGATGTTCGCTACTTGAGCTGGGAATCGTGCACAGTGCACACGGATGCCGGGTAAAAATAAAGAAACTCAGGCAGGACTATAACAAAATTAAAGACCACAATAATAAGAGTGGTAACGATTTTCTATTGTTATTATATATATATATATTGCCACTGTTTTTTAATACTGACACCTAACTTGCACTAAGGCGTGTCTGCTGCTATATATATTGCCACTGTTACATTGTTTTGAAACTACTTACACTTTATTTTACATTTCACACTGTTATTTAACTTCAATTTACATGCATACGACACACCTGGAACAGCATGATGCCGTTATTGTTATGTCTTGACTGTGCAATAAAACAAACAAACTGGCGAAGCTTTATTTATTGTGTCCCACCCCAAATTTGCAGAATAGAAGAATGTGAGAGCAGACAGGTGTCGGTGGTTGAATTGATCAGAAACACAAGTTTTACACACATAAACACAAGTAATTGATCATGTCATTTGTTTTAGATAAATAAGGGAAAAACACCAAACAAGGGTTGATGTCCTTTTCCAAAATCAGCTTGAGGGGGCAATATATAATAAATACATAAAGATAAAGTCCATTGTTATAATGGGGTATTTTATTTGTAAATTACCCTTATGAACTCCATCATGTCTGAGGTCGGAAAGTAAACAAACGCCTCATACAGCGGATGGGCTTTATTGGGTTTACTGGCAGGCCGCAAACCACTTCACGGCGTATACTGCCGCCCAAAGTCCCCGGCCGGAAGTCCCCGGAGTTGGGAACTGGCTTCAGTAGAAGCTGCTGGGAGTCCCAGCAGCTTCTACTGAAGCTTTCCGAGTAAATTGCCAGAACGCCGACACCTCCTCATCTCCACCGCTCCCATGTTTTATTTTGTGTTGCCATAAGTTAGTCTCTCTGCGTTTCTGCGCTGGGATAATGCTAATGCTAATAATGCTAATGCGAGGATAATAAAATGGCGGCTTCACAAAACTTTTTGGGAGTTTTACGGGGCGTGGTTTGCAATCCGCCCAGCCAATCAGAAATATAGCTCTTTTCTCATAAAAGAGCCGCTCGAAAGTCCCTGCTCTCTAGCAGGGACTTTCGAGTCCCTGCTCTCTAGCAGGGACTTTCGAGGGGGTAAAAAGGTTTGCATGAACTACTTTTAGTACCGGCTCTTTTTGGTGTGAACGCGATCATGAACTAAGTTCCCATCAACCTTTGTGGGAAAAGTACCACAGTGTGAATGCGCCTATTGGGCCCCACCGCCAGGCCCAGGCCACGCCAACCAAGCACAATGCTGTAACCACACCTCCAGAACCCGACCCACTCATTTATGCTTGAAATAACTCTACCTGTACAGGCTTGCATCTATCTTGTAGTCCAATACTAACTGCACAATATTTACTGACAATGAGCTGTGAAAATATAACACTTATGGGGGGACAGGACTGCTAAGTCTAGAGATGGATCTGTTGGTCCTGGCACCAGGGGGAGGGACAACTGATTTAGTATGAATAGCTGCTAAAAATGGACCTGCATTTATTAAATGTCAGCTAAAAGAGGAGTGAAATTAAAAACATTACTTAACAGTACATGAAGATGGGGTAGGTAAGTTTGAGATACACTTTTTGTTATATTCCATGGAATGCTCTTAACATCCCGATAGCAATGAATATCTTAAGTGCTTTGCCAAAAAAATCCATAAAAAAATGTCATCTGTAGAAGCCGTAATACTGTAAAAAGTACAACCAATCCGTTTAGCCGGCCTGTCTGTCAGCCTTCCATCTCGTGCACGCACAAAGGTATCTCGTGCCCTCATTGGGCGTGCCGTCATTTGGCGTGCATTGCGCTTTCATGTGTGTTGGAGGAGGTGCTCTGTAAGGAAGTCTGAAGGAAGGGGCGGATTATTTTCGGCTGTGTACTTTCAAATGTTAGTGCACTCAAGCTGGTTTCTGAAACTTACCTACCCCACCTTTAATGTCAGCTTAGTAAAAAAAAAACATAACAATTATTATTAACAATGGACTAAGCTTAGCTAACAGACACATTTCCACCACTCATAGACCACACCCACATTTTCTTTGAAAAACTGGGTGACATACTGTCGCTCTTTAGTGTTAAGAATGTCACGAGGCTCAGGACCCAAACGCACAACACCAGAAACAGATCAGAATTAACAAGGTCTTTTAATTAAGGTCAAACACAAAACGCTCACTTGGAGGATCAAAAACTCTAAACCAAAAAACATCTACATGGACTATCAAAAATATACTTCACACGATCAAGGGATGACTGGCAGGCTTGACGAGACAAGACGAACTGACACAAGACAAAGGGAGACACAGACTATATATACACACTAGGTAAGGGGACACAGGTGGCAACAATTAAGGGAGGGGCTGACAATCACACTGGCGGGAAAAACACACCAGGGCAGGAATGCTCTGAAACGAGGGAAAGGTTACTACAAAATAAAACAGGAAATCACAAGACAAGGCAAAAGACAAAAGGTCTGAACTAAATAAATTAACTTAACACAACTGTCTAGACACCACAGTACCCCATCCTTTACGGACGGCTCCGGACGGCCCAGCGAGTTCAGGATGGCTTTTGTAAAAATCCTTTATCAGGTTCTGGTCCACTATGAAGCTAGATGGTATCCATTCCCGCTCTTCCGGTCCATAACCCTCCCAGTCCACTAAAAACTGCTGACCCCTTCCTCGTTTTCTGACCTTCAGCAGACACTTGACAGTGTAGACCAGACCTCCATCAATGATCCTGGGAGGAGGGGGGGGCTTGGAAGCGGGAACCATTTTGCTTTCCTTGACCGGCTTGAGTTTGCTTACGTGGAATGTTGGATGGACTCTGAGTGATCTAGGCAGGCGCAAACGAACAGACACAGGGTTAATACACTTTTCCGCAGTGAATGGGCCTACAAATCTTGGTGCCAGCTTCCTAGAGACTACGTTCAGGGGCAAGTCTCTGGTGGATAGCCACACTTTCTGACCCGGTCTGTACACAGGTGCAGGACGGCGATGCCGATCAGCCGCTTTTTTCATGCGGGCCGAAGTCCTAAGGAGGACCCGACGTGCTGAAGCCCAAATGCCATGACAGCGCCTGACCAGTGCGTGTGCCGAGGGAACCATGACTTCTTTCTCTGTCTCGGAGAACATGGGAGGTTGGTAACCGTAGACGCACTGGAACGGAGTCAATCCGGTGGCAGAGGTAGGCAATGAGTTGTGGGCGTATTCTACCCACGTGAGGTGTTTACTCCAAGAAGCTGGGTTTTGGGACACCAGGCACCGGAGGCAGGTTTCCAGTTCTTGATTCAGTCTCTCCGTTTGTCCATTTGATTGGGGATGGTAGCCGGAAGAGAGGCTGACAGAGGCCCCGATGAGGCTGCAAAACTCCCTCCAGAAACGGGAGACAAACTGAGGACCCCGGTCCGACACGATGTCCCTGGGAAAACCTGGTGCAACAACACTTCAGCCGTTATAAAGCAATAATAAAGCAATAAAATGTGTCATTTTAGAGAATCTATCCACCACCGTGAGGACGGTGGTGTTACCTTTGGATTCTGGCAGTCCGGTGACAAAATCCACTGAGATGTCAGACCAGGGCCGACTGGGGATAGGCAACGGCCTGAGCAGACCCATCTGGGGCCTGGAAGAGGTCTTATTCCTGGCGCAGATGGTGCAGGCGGCCACATACTCCTTGACATCCTTCTCCATAGATGTCCACCAGAACCGTTGCTTGATGACGTACATGGTTTTTTTTACCCCAGGATGGCAGGTGAGCAGCGAGGTGTGAGCCCATTGAATGACCTTAGGACGCACAGTTTGAGGAACAAACAACCTATTTGGGGGGCAACCCCTAGGTGTCGGGCTCACACCGTTAGCTCGTTTCACCTCTGTTTCTATTGGCCAAGTTACCGCTCCAACCACACAGTTTAGTGGAAGGATGAGCTTTGGTTCCTTTGCCGAGGGTTCAGGATCAAAAACACGAGAAAGTGCATCTGGCTTGACATTTTGTGAACCGGGTCTAAATGACAAGGAAAAGTTAAAACGAGTGAAGAACAAAGCCCATCTTGCCTGACGTGAGTTCAGTCTCTTAGCTTTTCGGATGTACTCAAGATTTTTATGATCCGTCCAGACTATGAATGGTTGCTCTGACCCCTCCAGAAAGTGTCTCCATTCCTCAAGCGCTGTTTTGACTGCCAAAAGTTCTCTGTTGCCTACATCATAGTTGCGTTCAGCAGGTGTTAACTTACGTGACAGAAATGCACATGGGTGAAGTTTGCTGTCCTTGGCTGAACGTTGTGACAACACAGCCCCAACTCCATCATTGGAAGCATCCACCTCCACCACAAACTGCCATAGTGAATCAGGAGTGATGAGAACAGGAGCAGAGGTAAACCGTCTTTTCAATTCCTGGAAAGCTTTGTCGGCCTGTAGAGTCCACAAAAACTGAACATGGGTTGAGGTGAGTGAGTGGAGAGGTGCAGCTATGGAGCTAAAATGTCTTATGAAACGTCTGTAGAAGTTACCAAAACCGAGAAATTGCTGTACCTTCTTCCTGTTGGTGGGTGTGGGCCAATTTGCGACAGCACTGACCTTGCTTGGATCCATCTTGACCTGGTCCGGAGCAATGATGAAGCCCAGGAATGAGACAGTGGTCTTGTGAAATTCACATTTCTCCGCCTTCACGAATAGTTGGTTTTGCAGAAGGCCTTGGAGGACCTGGCGGACATGCTGAACATGGGACTCTTCATCAGGAGAGAATATCAATATATCATCCAGGTAGACAAACACAAAATGATTCAAATATTGTCTGAGCACGTCATTCACAAGAGCCTGAAATACAGCAGGAGCATTAGTTAGCCCAAATGGCATTACCAAGTATTCATAGTGGCCACTGGGGGTATTGAATCCAGTCTTCCATTCGTCCCCCTCCCTTATCCTGACCAAGTGATAGGCATTCCTCAAGTCAAGTTTAGTGAAGATCTTAGCTCCTTTTAACAGTTCAAAAGCAGTGGAAATGAGGGGGAGAGGGTACCTGTTCTTTACCGTTATATCATTCAGGGGAGAGTAGTCTATGCAGGGTCGGAGGGATCCGTCTTTTTTACCCACGAAGAAGAATCCGGCACCAGCAGGAGATGACGATGGACGAATGAGGCCCGCCTTCAGAGATGAGTCAATGTAATCCGTCATAGATTGTCTTTCAGGACCAGAAATTGAGTATAGACGTCCCTTGGGAATGGGGGCACTTGGTAGTAAGTCAATTGCACAGTCATAAGGTCGATGAGGAGGCAACGTAGAGGCCCGAGTCTTACTGAAAACCTCCCTCAGGTTGTGGTAACAGGAGGGAACATTGGGCAGGTCTGGTAAGTCAGAGGCATGGTCATGAGTTACTTCCTTCGTCTCCACCTCCCTACCTGAAGTAACCCTTCCTACAGACAGCCCTTCAACTTCTCCTGGTGAAACCAAACATGTATGATTACATTCTCTTCCCCACCCCTTCACCCTACCAGAACGCCAGTCAATGTGAGGGTTATGTCTTTTCAACCATGGGAAGCCTAAAATCATAGGGTGTTGTGCGGAGTCGAATAAATGGAATGTCATGAATTCTGTGTGGGTGTGATTTATGATAACCTGGACGGGTTCTGTGTGGTGAGTGACTTGAAACAATAATCTTCCATCAAGGGCGCTGGCATTTAAAGGTTGAGTTAAGGGCATGGTGACAATGTCCACGATGCCCGCAGTAGAAACACAGGCCCTGGCGGAGGCCGTTCCCGCTCCTCCAGTGAAAGTCTTGCTCGGCCAAGTTGCATGGGTTCCTCTGATGTGGTGGATGGTGTTGTCAAAGGAGGCTTGATCCAGACCCCTGGAAACGAATCCTCCCCCATCCGGATGCCACGAGGAGGCCCCCTGGAGCTTGGTGAACGAACTGCAGGATGTTCTCTTTCTTTTTGTCTATCCCAGAGCCTATTATCTATTCGTATAGCCAGAGCAATCACAGAGTCTAAATCTTCTGGAAGATCTAATGGGACTAAGTGATCTTTGACAAGGCCTGAAAGTCCATTTACAAAGGCGTCCAGCAAGGCCAGATCATTTCAGCCACTGTCTGCTGCTATTGTCCTAAACTCTATGGCATAATCAGACACTCTTTGATTTCTTTGCTTGAGTTGAACTAGAGCTTTAGCCGCTTCTCTCCCTGGTGCTGTACGATCAAAAATCTTTCTAAGGGAATCAGTAAACAGTCCAAGTGATCTGCAAAGGGGAGAGTCTCTAGCCCATTCTGCTGTAGCCCACGCTGCTGCTCTACCAGTCAAGTGTGTTATCATGAAAGCTATTCTAGACTGGTCTGTTGGAAAAGCAGAAGGCTGATGTTGATAATGCAGGTCGCATTGGACTAAAAATGGACGACAGTCACCTGAGTCACCGGAGAATTTCTCTGGAGATGCGAGACGAGAGCATGAAGAAGGAGTAGGTCCTTGGATCACAGGATTCACAGCCTCAGGCAGGGGTGCAGCCGCGGAAACAGTTTGAGATCCAGCTTCCAGGTGGGCAAGGACATGAACAAGCTGACCTGCCAGGTGGTTTACTTGGCTGTTCACAGATGTTTGGAAGCTTTCTTGACGACCACTCAATTCTTTCACTCCCTGGTCAATTGATTTCAGCTGATCGTCATGCTGAGACAAAAGCATGCCTTGTGAGCGCAGAGCTGCTCTGAACCTGTCTGGGTCGGCTGGGTCCATTCTTTGGTCAGTTCGTGCTGTTAAGAATGTCACGAGGCTCAGGACCCAAACGCACAACACCAGAAACAGATCAGAATTAACAAGGTCTTTTAATTAAGGTCAAACACAAAACGCTCACTTGGAGGATCAAAAACTCTAAACCAAAAAACATCTACATGGACTATCAAAAATATACTTCACACGATCAAGGGATGACTGGCAGGCTTGACGAGACAAGACGAACTGACACAAGACAAAGGGAGACGCAGACTATATATACACACTAGGTAAGGGGACACAGGTGGCAACAATTAAGGGAGGGGCTGACAATCACACTGGCGGGAAAAACACACCAGGGCAGGAATGCTCTGAAACGAGAGGGAAAGGTTACTACAAAATAAAACAGGAAATCACAAGACAAGGCAAAAGACAAAAGGACTGAACTAAATAAATTAACTTAACACAACTGTCTAGACACCACATTTAGTCCCTCTCTCTTGTCTTTCTCTCCTTTCTTTTCTCTTTTGAAAGCCTGACTTTGTGAGTCGTTGGGACATGGCACACACGTACGTTAGGGCTGTGCATCTTCACTGGTCTCACGATTCGATTCGATTACGATTATCCTGTCAACGATTCGATTCGGTTCGATATCCCGGTGCATCACGATTCATACCAATGCGTTGCATCCTCAATTTTCTATATTACTGCACATGGCTTATTTTTCATCAATGCATACATGCAGTAAATACATATGAACTCTCTTTTTATTATTTAGAAAGTGCTTCAGAAATCAATAACATAAATGTCTTGACATTAATTTATAAACCAAAATAAATGAATTGTATAGGTCTAGCCTCCGTGTGTGAAGTTGTTCCATCCTCAAAAACAAAAAGCTAATGCTTCTGCAGTCGAGCTGCAGCTTCTAGCCGCAGCCTTCTGTTAAGAAAGGACACTGAATGTCCTGAATGTGGCATCACACACAGGACTTGAGTCTGAACACAGCAGACAACAGGAGTATTTACAACAGCATATACAAACAAAAATACTGCATGTGGGTGCACACTTACATTCTCTGTTTTACTGTTACATAAATCCCATGAATGTATGAGATTAAATTAGCTTCATTATATCTCAGTGATTAAGTGAATAACAAAGTTTCTATCGGGTCACTATCAGCCTGTCACTCATTATTTTCAGGGAGGGGGCGGGGCTTGGAGGAACGGAGAGGAGACGGTGATCGCGGAAGCTTTTTTCCTCCTGCCTTCACAAACTTTACACACGTATATATCGTCTGCAAATTGCTAGAGGACATTCATACTTTGCAATCCAAGACTTAATTAAATCCACCAAAAACCTGACATGATTGTAACGCGATTATTTTTGAAAAACATAAATCCCTCCCTGTGTCTCTGAGCCGCAGCGACACGGAGTGATTCGGAGCGGGTCCTGCTGTTGTCGGTTCTGGACTGGTGTTCTTGTGTTGGTGGATAAAGCAGACTGCTCCGTGTTGCTGTGCCGCTGTCACGTCTGTTCCCTGATCTCTGCGTCACCGACCGATTTGATATTAAAGTGACAGAAAAAATGTTATAGTAAAGCCGCGGCCGGAAAATCAGGAAGCAACGTTGCTACTCTATAACCGATTATCTTCCGTCACTGCATCGAGACCGAATCGTCCACGTCCGCATCGCAATGCATCGTAGAAACGATTATTTTCAACACCCCTAACGTACGTACTAGCATCCCTGCTCCTCACATGCTCTTGCTCTCACTCTTTGCTAGAAAGAGCGGTGCCGCACCGCGTTTGGAGGCAGGACCAAACCATTACATGTAAATAGAAGGGGGTGTACAGAGGCTTTGGATAATTAACTTTTGGAAGAAAAGAAGTTAAATGAATTGTAAGTTTAGTGAGTACATTATCAATATAACGTCCTATTAATGTTAATTATTGATGAATGATGAAAGGTTATTTCGAAAAAAAATTCTTAATGTTCTAAAATGGTTTGGCCCCCGTGGTGAGGGTGGCCAATAGGGTGGCCAGGATTCAGCTGGGGGTGGCCACGGCCTCTCCCAGCCACCCCCAGCTCCGCCACTGCTCTATACTCAGAGACAGAGAGCAGACAGCTGTCCTGCTTGGAGAGTGGAGACGAGAATCTGAGGAGCCATGGAAATAACTTACCTTTACATTTGCTCTCAATTTGGAGAATGAATATAGAGAGAGAATGGCTGTGCTCCAGAGCATATAATGTGATGCATGTGTGTGTGCTTGTGTTGCACTGGGCGTTCAAAGTGTCAGAGTCAGGGCATGTTCCCCGTTGGGACTCCCAGAGAAAACACTGTTTCCCCAGTTACTCTAAACCCAATGAAATGTAGAAGCAGCACATCTGATGATGTTGCTATGCCATCATGGGTTTGATTCACAGAGAACAGCGTGCCCGATCTCTTTGTTGGCCGCTGTACGTCCACTTTTTGTGTCTTATTTCTGTCTAGTTTCAAATCAAATGTATGATCATTATAATGTAACTGACTTGGTTATCTGTTGTTGACTTTTGGATTCTTTTATTGTATATATTTATCTATAGGTTGTTGGAATCATGTAATACGTATTGTGCCCTCTGTGGAAACAATGAGCAGCTGCCATGTTGTCAACGATAGCCTCGAGTGAGCCCGTGTTGTTCAGAGTTCTGTTGACTCGTGCTGGACTTGGGGTGCTTTGAATAAACACCAGAATGTTCAACTTGTAAATACAAGTTTTCTGTTTTTGCAATCTGGCCTTATTGAACAAAAACTAGAAGTATCTCTGATGATTTAGCACGTGAACTAGACGGGTCTCAAATGGTGAACTATATGAGATTATGAACGGTGGGGGGGGGGAGTTCAAATTCTGATTAAAACTACATAGAAAATGTAGTTATTGAATAGTCCCATTCATTGCCAACAACTACACTGGAGGTTGTGGCTCAGTGCGCTGGTCTTCTGGTCAGGGAGCACTGGTTCAATACCCGCTGCACTCAGCATGCCGCTGTGCCCTTGGGCAAGGGGAATGGGGGTCCTTGGCGATTGCCCACAGTATTGACTGTATGTAAGTCCCTTTGGATAAAAGCGTCTAATGTGGCTATCGTGCATGCCTTGAAACCTTGAATATTAGGGCGCATTCACACCAGCCTTTTATAGTTTATATATCTATGGTTCTTACCCCCTTAATGTCTGACCAATGGTTGAACAGCATTTCCGAGCACATGACTTGTGTTTAAAGTTTATAGTCCGTTTTTGTGAACGCAAACCGAACCTTCTGAGAAATGAAACAATGTATCAAACTGTGGTCTGGACCAGAGAGCGGACTATAGGTGCGAACAGACTCAGGTCTTCTCTGATCGCCCTCCACCTGTTCAGAACATCTGAGCTGCTCTCAAAGGTACCAGCTCACTCGTCATACTTGGTCCATTCTCATTTATGTTCTATCTCCTGGCGTATTTTAATTGTCGGTTCATATTAAAGATAAACTGTGTTGGACAAGAGCTCACCCCGCACGACGATGACCTCTGAGTCCCTAGAGCTCACCCCGCACGACGATGACCTCTGAGTCCCTAGAGCTCACCCCGCACGACGATGACCTCTGAGTCCCTAGAGCTCACCCCGCACGACGATGACCTCTGAGTCCCTAGAGCTCACCCCGCACGACGATGACCTCTGAGTCCCTAGAGCTCACCCCGCACGACGATGACCTCTGAGTCCCTAGAGCTCACCCCGCACGACGATGACCTCTGAGTCCCTAGAGCTCACCCCGCACGACGATGACCTCTGAGTCCCTAGAGCTCAACCTGCACGACGATCTCTCTACACAGAGGGGACACATGCTGATGTAGAAGAGACATGTGTCCCCTGTGTGTAGAGAGAGTGTCTCTACACAGAGGGGACACATGCTGATGTAGAAGAGACATGTGTCCCCTGTGTGTAGAGAGAGTGTCTCTACACAGAGGGGACACATGCTGATGTAGAAGAGACATGTGTCCCCTGTGTGTACAGAGAGTGTCTCTACACAGAGGGGACACATGCTGATGTAGAAGAGACATGTGTCCCCTGTGTGTAGAGAGAGTGTCTCTACACAGAGGGGACACATGCTGATGTAGAAGAGACATGTGTCCCCTCTGTGTAGAGAGAGTGTCTCTACACAGAGGGGACACATGTTGTTGTAGAAGAGACATGTGTCCCCTGTGTGTAGAGAGAGTGTCTCTACACAGAGGGGACACATGCTGATGTAGAAGAGACATGTGTCCCCTGTGTGTAGAGAGAGTGTCTCTACACAGAGGGGACACATGCTGATGTAGAAGAGACATGTGTCCCCTGTGTGTAGAGAGAGAGTGTCTCTACACAGAGGGGACACATGCTGATGTAGAAGAGACATGTGTCCCCTGTGTGTAGAGAGAGTGTCTCTACACAGAGGGGACACATGCTGATGTAGAAGAGACATGTGTCCCCTGTGTGTAGAGAGAGAGTGTCTCTACACACAGGGGACACATGCTGATGTAGAAGAGACATGTGTCCCCTGTGTGTACAGAGAGTGTCTCTACACAGAGGGGACACATGCTGATGTAGAAGAGACATGTGTCCCCTGTGTGTAGAGAGAGAGTGTCTCGATACAGAGGGGACACATGCTGATGTAGAAGAGACATGTGTCCCCTGTGTGTAGAGAGAGTGTCTCTACACAGAGGGGACACATGCTGATGTAGAAGGGACATGAAGAAGTGGGCTCTGCGTGATAGGGGACCTTTAAATATACCAAAGCAGTGGCTTGTATCCACCGCTAACCCCTCCTGAGGAGCCACACATGCTAGAGAGGCCACCTCCTTGATAAAGAACAGCATGGATACATAAGAGAGGCTCATTGGATGTTCTGATCTGCTGTTTGCTTTTTGGAATATGTGTAGTATTTATTTACATGCATCATGCATCACATACCAGGGGGCTGTACTACGAAGCTGGATGTTTTCTTAGCGGCTAACTTCAGGGAAAACTCGGGGTTTCCGGTCCGACGAAGCTGGTTCTCTTTTTAGCGGCTAGATCTCCATGGTAACTGATGCTGTGCGGCTAACCTGCCCCGGAGCAGGTTAGGTTGCAGGCTAAGAGCTCAACTCAGTGAAAGCACCGCCTGCTGACCAATCAGAGCTCAGTGTGCGGAGTTTAAAGCGATCAAGTCATATTACAGGAGAAAGGAAATACAGAAAAACTGCCGTTGCAGGAAAGACGGCCGGCAAAAATCACCGACTGTGTGAACGTGAACATGAATAGAATATCACCTCCATCTTCAGAGCAATCTGACTATTATAACATTAGCGTTAAGAAAGCTTAATTAAATATCGGCCACAACATAAGTAACCGGATCAGAGTAACATTAAGTACAGTCCGCGGCATATCACTTCATAATGTATCATATCTCTCCTGATCTGAGTCAGCTGAGCCGTATCTGGCCGTGCAGCACTCACAGTGTCACAGACTGGATGCAGAAGTATTATTTTAAGCAACACATTAAGTTGAGGAAACACTCGAGACAAATGTAATGAAAGTCAGATCGTGTTTTAGACGGGGCAGTGATATCATAAACCTGTTAATGTACGCATTCAAACACTTGTTCTGTTCCCAGCTGTGTTCACCTTGCAGCTGCAGCTCTGAGGCTTTGATCCTGGATCAAGTGTTTAATTCATGGATGTTTAAAGTTTAACTTCTTCATGTCTAATATTATAGTTGACTTTTCATTCAGGAAGTATGACGCTGCGCTGTCAGTACGCTTCTCCATGTCTGTGATTGGTCGAATGCTCCAGATACCACCCCTTTCATGTGAACGCGCACCTAACTAGATAGGACACGGCTGGCTTGAGCGATCCACTTGATAACCAGCGTCGTAGTACAGTTTAGCGAGAGCGCGTATGTTTTGGATTAGGCCAACCGGCTAACTCAAACATATCCAGGTTAGGTTGAACCAGCTTCGTAGGACAGGCCTCAGGTCACATTCAGCGTATTGTACTTATTTATTTTGTACATACTGTATATAGTTCATTCATTGGTTTTGCAACATGATGTTGCACTATTTTATATAACTTTGTTTCTTCTTGCACTATTTTAATTGTTTTCAAAATAGTTTCAGAGTTTTATGATTGATATATTGATGTCCCATTGTTGGAGCAGACTTGATGTCTGCCATATCTACACTGTAGCTGTGCGTTGATGAGAACGTCTTTGAATCTTGGTCCAAACAAAGTCCCGACAGACTTGAGTGTTGTGAGCCATTCTGCCGCGTGTCACCGTCTGCCACACACACATCACACCGCTTCCACACACACATCACACCGCTGCCACACACACATCACACCGTCTGCCACACACACATCACACCGTCTGCCACACACACATCACACCGCTGCCACACACACATCACACCGCTGCCACACACACATCACACCGTCTGCCACACACACATCACACCGTCTGCCACACACACATCACACCGCTGCCACACACACATCACACCGCTTCCACACACACATCACACCGTCTGCCACACACACATCACACCGTCTGCCACACACACATCACACCGCTTCCACACACACATCACACCGCTGCCACACACACATCACACCGCTTCCACACACACATCACACCGCTTCCACACACACAGCACACCGTCTGCCACACACACATCACACCGCTTCCACACACACAGCACACCGTCTGCCACACACACATCACACCGCTTCCACACACACATCACACCGTCTGCCACACACACATCACACCGTCTGCCACACACACATCACACCGCTTCCACACACACATCACACCGTCTGCCACACACACATCACACCGCTTCCACACACACATCACACCGCTGCCACACACACCGCTTCCACACACACATCACACCGCTTCCACACACACATCACACCGCTTCCACACACACATCACACCGCTTCCACACACACATCACACCGCTGCCACACACACATCACACCGCTTCCACACACACAGCACACCGTCTGCCACACACACATCACACCGCTTCCACACACACATCACACCGCTGCCACACACACATCACACCGTCTGCCACACACACATCACACCGCTTCCACACACACATCACACCGCTGCCACACACACATCACACCGCTGCCACACACACATCACACCGCTGCCACACACACATCACACCGTCTGCCACACACACATCACACCGCTTCCACACACACATCACACCGTCTGCCACACACACATCACACCGCTGCCACACACACATCACACCGCTGCCACACACACATCACACCGCTGCCACACACACATCACACGTGCTGCTTTCTCTGACTTCACAGGACGCATCATGTGACCCACGTTGGGATTCAACCCTGGAGGCTGGATTGTGTAGTGCAATGATTGTAATACATGATGATACAGCATAAGATCCACTGCCTGTGTGACGATACGTCGTGATACCAGTAACCTGCAGCTTCCTGTATCTGCTGCCGTGTGTGTCTGATAGTTCTGACACGTGTTGGTATCACAGTGAGTGATCAGCGTGGGGTCCTCAGCGTGTTCTTGTGTGTACTTCACCCCCCCCCCCCCTCCCAGTGAAACAGTATTCCATCATTAACATACATATGACAGTACAATATGTTTATCTCTTTTAATATACAGTCAACATTACAAGAGCAGCACATTTTTACAATAAAACTACAAAATCTAAGAACCATATATTTCAGGAAGCCAAATCAAATGATTTAGTACATAATAGTGTTTGTAGTGTGTCAGCATGGTGTGTGTTACATGTGTGATGCATGGGATGTGTGTGTCTCTCAGGATCTGGATACTGACGTTAATGAGGATGGAGTGCGGTGGTTTTGGAATAGATCGCTTTCATCCAGAGCTATTGTTGGATATAAACATTACATGAATTCTATACTTTAATATTCAGCCTAAACCTTTTCTGAGTGTGTGTTTGATTTCCAGGTTGTACACATGTTCAGTTGAAAGCAAAACTCTCGCACAGTAACCAGATCATTTAGAGCTTTCAAGCCACTCCCAGTCTTCATCAGTAGATGGGGTTTGCTCACAGACTTCTGAGTAGTATTATTATAATTAGTATTATTATTATATCCACTGATGAAGGCCATGAGTAGCGGAAGAGGAAATGAAGAGTTTGGATAGTTGTAGTTTAAAAATGCGAGTAACACATGGGTATCACACTGCCACTGAACCGTCCAATCACAGCAGAGGAGGAATGAATTGTCGTGAACACAAAGGACACTATATTATGCCAAGTGTCTTCTTCCGCCCCGTCTACACTACAGGCATCGAAAAATGCTTTCAACGCTTCGCCCATTCACTTGAATGGGGTGACGTAGAAGATTTTTAAACTTCGCCGAACTGCATTGTGGGGAGCGGAGCATGGCTTTGCAAGCATCGCGAGCATCTATCGGCATCAAAAGTTGAACAATGTTCAACTTTTGAGGCTCGATGCTTGGCATCAGCCAATCAAATCCCGCGTATGCAAATCTGACAGCACAAGCGCTAGCCAATCAAACCGCGTGTATGCTGGGAGAGACTACGCAGGTCATTTCCTCATATTCAAAAAAATTGAGGGAAAATTCATCATAGCGGTCGTGAATCACCCGGTGCTGTTTGATCAGTCTCTGTTCCTCTACCGGGATACAGACCGGAGGAGCGAGGCATGGAGGGAGGGGGCAGAGACAGTGGGTGGAACTGGTAGGTTTTCGCCTGTTTGGGATTTTATATCCAGTTTACTTCGTTTTAACATTGCTATTGCTTTGTATGTCGGGGGCGGGCGGGAGATTCCTGATTGGTTGTTGGGCGCGAGAAATCGCCAAGCCTCAGACACGCCCAGCTTCAAGATGTTTTGATGCCTGTAGTGTAGACGGGCCGTTAGTGTACACAGATCATTTCATCTCTGCTTTACTTGTAAAGAGTCATGATGCAGCATGAGTCTACAGACAGGGCACACATCGTACTCATGGGGGGGCGGGGCTCTGACACAGTGGACTCCATAGAAGCAAACGTCAGACTGCACATTAAAGCTTTCGGTTTCAAAGTGAGAACCCTTGAAGTAAGAGGCCTTGGGTCTGGAAAAACAGGGATGTCATATTTACTAAGTAAACATTTCTGAGATGTTTCTTGGAGGGAATGATGTCACCTGCAGCGATGGAATGTCCCTGAGTACACAAGTGCACATTCAGGGCACGCTGGACTTAACGAGTTGGATCATTTCGAGTTTTGGTGTGATTTTGAATCCAGCCCTCAATGGGTTGATGAGTTTGGTGTCCTTTCACTATTTTTGGGTCATTTCTCAACCAATTACTCAATGGATATAAATAAAGATGTTTAACTTAAATATGTTGTCACTTATCTTAATATGTAACTTTAACTTTCAACTTAATTAAGATTTGTGTAAGAGTTCAAAAATGTGATTTTGTGATAAATTAAAGAATTTGTTCAAGACTTATTCGACTTATTCCAATGTTGTTGGATGTTTATATTCCTGATTGTTCTGCAATTGGTACTAGTACGTTAAATAATGTTTTGCTGATTTGACTTTCTCTTAAAGGTGGGGTAGGTAAGTTTGAGAAACCGGCTCGAGATACACTGTTTGTTATATTCCATGGAATGCTCTTAACGTCCCGATAGCAATGAATATCTGAAGTGCTTTGACAAAAAATACATAGAAAATGTCATCTCTGGAAGCCGTAGTTCTGTAGAAAGCACGACCAATCATCTGAGCCGGCCCGGCTAAAGTAACTGGATGGCCTACCTGCCTGTCAGCCTTCCATCTGTGCACAAACTTATCTCGTGCCCTCATTGGTCATGCGCGCGTTCGTGTGTGTTGGAGGAGGGGCTCTGTGAGGAAGTCTGAAGGAAGAGGCATATTTTCTCCGGCTGTGTACTTTCAAATTCTAGCGCGCTCAAGCTGCTTTCTCCAAAATGACCTACCCCACCTTTAAGTAAAAAAATGTATTCAGTACTTTTACTTGGACCAAGTGTTTAGACAGTTTGGTTTTAGCACTTTTACTTAGGTAAATGATTTTAATTCTGGTCATATGGTCGTCACTGCTTCCAATGATTCAATTCAACATGCACAAATGTTTGATTTGCCTACAGCAGGGGTGGGGAACCTTTTTCCTCTCGAGGGCCATTTCAAGTGTTTCAACATCCTCCGAGGGCCGTACAAACGATTGACCTCTGCATAAAAAAACTAAAATCACAGCCCATTCATTTGGCCTTTCTTTCATGCTGTGCAAAGAAAAAGCAACCTCTTAATCCAGATATCTTACTCGCGCATGCATTCATGCACGTGCACGGTTGTGGCATGACCACCACAACAGAAATATATGGACACAAGATGTGTGCAAATGTATTTAGTTACCTATTCATGTGAACAGGATTTAAGTGTGGGGGGGGACCTAACCTCCTCTAGGGGGGTTCGGGGCATGCTCCCCCGCTGGGAAGATTTTTTTTAAATGTTGAAGTTAAAAGCATCGATCTGCTGCACTTTGAGAGCAACATTAGTAGATCTATGGAAACATCTCTCAACACCCAGATGAAACAGAACAGTAAGCAGATTTATTTTTCTTTATGGATATTTTACAAATCACTTTCCTTTCAAACTGTGTTCTTGTTTATTAATAACAACTTTTTTTTACTGTCATATAGTATTTTATACCCGTTTACTTTATTCTCTTATTTTTTTATAACTATAATGATCATATAAAGATGTGCCTTTACCTCACTGGTTGTAGAAAAAGCTTCTTATATTCGTTAGCATAGCTAGCTAACCAGATGCTAATAACAACACAGTTATCGACTGTATGATCAGTATGACGGATGAGCAGATCGCCACTGGGCTTTCAACTAAAGACACAGACACGCAGAAACTGCGGCGTGTGTACGGGTCCTTGTGGGTACTGACAGTTTTGAAGTCCCGGCCCGGAGCGGCGTTCTGGTGCTCTCCGTCAGAACTACACCCCTGTCAGACGTCAGACGAGACATATACCACCACTTGATGACACGTGAGGCTCGTGTTGTGTTCAAGGACCCTGACCTTGGCCAGGAAAAACAGGCACTCGCTTGTTTAATTATGTTGCGGTCTAGATTTCTTTAATTTTTTTCTTTTTTATGTGTGTTTATAAATTACCTCGAGTACCTACGTGTTTATAAATTACCTCGAGGTCTTGCGGTCGACAAGACCATTTGGTATGGCCCGGAGGCAGGAGGTTCCCCACCCCCGGTCTACAGACAAGCTATTTCCCTCTCAGAAGTATAAAATAAAGCATAATTTGACATTTTTAAAATGACAAACCCAAAAAATGAAGCGAAGCAAAAAATAGTTGAAGCTGGGTTTAGTTCTCTGAACATGTACATCCACAGATGTGCACAGTTACAGGCGCTGAATGCAAAGCACTTGTGGACATGTGTTGGAGGTGATGTGTGTGATGATGATGATGGTGATGAAGGGTTTGCTCATTATCTGAGAAAGCCTGCTTGTACCTCCCTGAACATGGGCAGCAGAGCAGAGATAAATATGACATCTATTTGAGTTGTCCATGCTAAGATTAAAACAGTGCAACGCATACTCATTCATGTTTTACACTCACAGAAGGCAATAAATAATACTACTCAGGTAAGATGAGTGCTCTCTTAATACTATCTCTAGAAGAAAGTTGGACACATTGTGATATATTCATTGAACTGTTACTACACCTGAGGGAACCACAGAATAACACCCAAGGACTGAAACATCTGAAATCACAATGTGCAACATGAACCTTCATGTGTGGCGAGAGAAACCTGTGTGTGTGTGTGTGTGTGTGTGTGTGTGTGTGTGTGTGTGTGTGTGTGTGTGTGTGTGTGTGTGTGTGTGTGTGTGTGTGTGTGTGTGTGTGTGTGTGTGTGTGTGTGTGTGTGTGTGTGTGTGTGAGTCCAGTGTTGCTGCATCTACAGCTGAGAACAAAAGGCACAAATCACAAGTATGCATATGGCTGATGTTTGATAAGCAGCTGAATCACATGACCTCTCCTCTCAGCACTCCACAGAACTAGCCGTCAGAACATGACCCACTCTTGGGTCTAAGCTCCCTGTAGTAGATGGTACCATCTAAGGGTTCAATTGTACCCTTTCATTGGGTCCACACCACTAAACACATGTAGAAGAAAATGACACTTTGGCTCGACCGAAAATCGTTTTTAAATGTGCTATAGAAATAAAATTTGATTTGATTTGATTTGATTTGATTTGATTTGACACCCGTAAAATAAAAAGAGACTTAGATTGTGGTCGAATACTCTTTTTTTCTTAGGAAGGTTCCTAACGGAGGGAAATGACCCGGAAGTACCTCAGTGTCAGTCATGATAAGAGCTGTTTGATTAGATGATGGGAAAAGAGCTTCAATGCTTCCTTTATTATCTGAGCCATCCTTTATGAAAGACTGGAGATAATGCTGTCCCACAATTCCTTACGGCCGCAACATTTAAAGTGACACTGCGTTCAGCCATTCACGGGACAGAAACATTGTGAAGGACTAACTCTAATCAACCTCCTCATGTAACCACGATCACATGATCAGCACACAGCCAATCATCTGAATGCTGCGTATGGTTCAACTCTGTACTTATTTGACTTTAATTATAAAAGAAGAGCGCATCATTTTTCTTTGAAAGATAACTTAATTAGGGATCAACAAATCCATCCTTTGCTTCCAGATAGCCAAACAGAGCGGTGCAGGAATGAGTCCTGAAAGCCTGAAACCAGTCAGCATCTGAGCACCTCCGGTTCCCTCGTGTTGGAATCAACAGTCTTCTGAACATGTTTGTGGTTGAAACCCTGACATTAGGGCTGTGGTTACCACAAGCTAAGGAGATTGTAATGTTTTTTATGTCAGTAAATACCCCACGTGTAAATATCTGAAGCTTGTATGCAGGGGCGCTGCTTGCCAACAGGCAAGGCAGGCAACTGCTTGGGGCCCCGGACCAGAAGGGGCCCCCAAAGAAGGTTGATTAAATTGGTCCACAGCAACGACAACATGAAGCGCCCCTGCTTGTATGTGTCATAGCGACAGCGGTTGCTAACGAGTGGCTAAATGAGATGACTAAACGTCATCACGCTGCACATTTAGCACAGCGCTGGTAACGCACAGCCGCAATGTTGATTGAATTTGTTTATAACATTAGGTGATTGCTTCCACTTCAAAAAAATGCTAAAGTGGTGTCAATATGTGGAGATAATCCTGTTGAGCAAAACACGTAAGTATCATAAACATGTGTTTTCCACAGAGATTATTTTCTCCAAATCCAATAAAAAATCCCATTCTTTTTTCCCGAGGTCTCGCGATGCTCTCTTCCGGGTCAGCCTACACACATGTCACCAGTGCACCACTCTATTAGCTGCGTGATTAAAAGCAGGATCCCTTGAGCCTGATATTAGCATGATAGTCTGCTTTGGTTGGGCCACATATAAAAACAGGGCTCTGATTGAAATAGAGTGAGCACACTTCAGAGATGAGAACAGAGAGGCACTCAGGTTTCTGTCTCCGGAGCTATTCAGTCATCGGTATAAGTTCTGCTCATCGGTCCAATCATCAAGTTCTGCACAGCACGCTACATCATAAAGCTAAAGGAACGCAAACCAGGGGAGTGGTGGAGCCAGAATGCTCACAGAGGGCTGCTCTCGCCCACTTCAGCCATCAGTGAAGAGCAGTGTGTGCGCTTCAGGCGGAGAACGTCATGGTGACTTTGCGCTGTAGTTATGAGGTATTTTGGCTTTTGGTTACATACAGGGTAGCACTGCTTCGTTACAAAGAACAACAACACTACTTAAAGCTAAATGTTTTTGGCTTTTTAGTCTTTTGGTACAAAAATAATATAGCTTGAGCTGAGCGTAATAAGAGGGCTAACCAGCTATCGATGCTAACCGTTTGAGTTGAGATGGACATACAGTACGAGCAGAGATGACATGAACACGGGGCTCCTTCATGCATCCGTCTGCCACCCACACACACCTGTAACACGGTGTGTGTTCACTGTGAGTTCACTCCATTGCTTTTGACATGTCTGTGTCTGTGTGCATATAGGGAAACTGGATTTCTGCAGTGCATCCAAATGTCTTCAGAACGGACACGGTCAGTCACAACCTCTCCTCCCTTGTGTTTGACTTTAGATTGCAGAGTAAAGCATTAGAAACGTGTGTGTGTGTGTGTGTGTGTGTGTGTGTGTGTGTGTGTGTGTGTGTGTGTGTGTGTGTGTGTGTGTGTGTGTGTGTGTGTGTGTGTGTGTGTGTGTGGCTGCAGACAGTTTGGTTGCAGTGTGTGTGCATTGATTGTTAAAAGCATAATGTTATTGGTCCTCAATGTTTCCTGTATTTCTCATTGATTTGCTTCGTGTATCAATTTAATAGCATATTTGGCAACAGGTGTGTGTGTGTGTGTGTGTGTGTGTGTGTGTGTGTGTGTGTGTGTGTGTGTGTGTGTGTGTGTGTGTGTGTGTGTGTGTGTGTGTGTGTGTGTGTGTGCACATTCATACAGTTCAGATTGAACATGTTGGTCCTCAGTTAGCAGGCCCTGGGTCTGCCAATGGCATAGTGTGCAGCACCTCGTCCAGCAGCTGCAGAGCGCGGTGCAGGTGGACCTCCACCCAGCAGGGGGTGTGTTTGATGCTCTGCCGGGGGTAGTCGGGCCCCCAACCCTTTACGAAGCTGAGCCGCAGGATACACAGACGCCTCAGGTCGTCCACCCCGATCCCTGCGGCTGCAGACAGACCTGTGAGAGGAGGGGGACACATCACGTCAGGGAGCCTTTCTTTACTCATCATGGGCTTTACATGCTGTGACTGTTGCTCAGCCTGTGGTATGACTGCTTTTACACTCACTAAACACTTAGAGCTTCTTTGGGACCATGCAAAAAACAAGCCATTTTGCGAGAAAAGAAAACGATGATGCTGCTGTAAGTTGGAATGGAAGTCCTACAATACTGAAATTAAAAGGCTAGTAAGGAAAACAAAAGATGAAGATTACAAGTGAATAAAGCAGCGGTTCCCAACCTGTGGGCCGCGAAGGCATGGCAAGTGGGTCGCTAAATTATTATTTTTATTATTATTATTTTTATTTATTTTTTGTACAGGAAAAAGACACAAACATGGACATAACAATAACATATAGGAGATGACATTCCCATCTCAGACAAAAACAAAATAAAAACAGAAGAAAGAAAGATACAGTCAGTAGGATCACTTCAACCAAAAGCCACCAAAACACAACATGGCAAGCATAGTTATTGTTCCTTTAACCCACTCCTCGTTAGACATCAGTATTTCCCATTTCATGGTGTGATGAGCCACCCTTTGATTTTTTCCAAAAGAAAATATATTTTTAATCTACAAACACCTTAAATTAAGATTACTCCTTGATTGACTTTTAAAAAGATGTATTTTAGCCAGAAGAATAGTTGTATGTATGAACTATGTGCGGTCTTCATCTAAAAGCCCAAATAAAATATTAAAGGGTGTAAATGTAAATTCAATATTTTACGCCAAATAATTTGCAAAACATTATGATTTGTGTGGAAACATTTTCATTACTAAGATTATTTTTAATTTGAACCTCTTTTCCTTTCTCTTTCTTGATCCTGCTTAGCAACGGTCTTTACAGTCCTTGACAGCGGTCTGTTCTACTGGATTAACAACGTGTCACAGGTTATGAATTGACCAATCAGAACTTTATTTAGCCTCCATATTTTTTATGGTTGAATGTGGGCCGTGAACACGTTTTAGATTCTTAATAAATAAACTGGAATAAAGCAAGTAACATCTGTCCACTCCTAAAGAGGAAAAACCGCCACTTGACTAACTCTGGTGCATTGACCGCAACGTCTATCGATGTGCACTGTCCCTGTTAAATTAATGTATTATAATGTAGCAGCAGCATATAGTATATATACAAATCCCCCAAATCCTAAAACATGTACAGCAGACTTGAAATAAAGAGTACAAACACAATTGAATCTTCAGTATCCCAACACTGCTCAAAGCTGCATGAGTGGGCTACTAACACGTCACCATTTCATATACTTGTTATCTGTCCACCGTAGGGGAATTGTATATATATATATATATATATATACAGTATATTAGTTCCTACCTTGAGCCTTAAACTCTTCATTGTACATTTAGTATGTTTCTGATTGTACTCACTAACTGCAGGTGCAATGCCTCCGACGCTGCCTGGCCCGGGGATGTTTCCTGCCACAGCAGCAGCCTGCGCAGCCGCTGCAGCCTGCGCAGTCGCTGCCTGCTGCTGCATCTGTCTGTGGCACTGCCGCAGGTCAAACACCTGAGAGACACAGAGCACATTACAACTTTCATTCTTTAATCACACTCCAACTGTTCATATAGCGCTATATTTGCCAATAACAAATGGATGTGACTTATTTGTTTGTGTCTCGCAACCTATGAGATCAATGCTTATAGTTCATTGCTATATAAATATCTTATTATTACTGGTACACCACTGTATGTACTGTATTGTAATATGCATGTTATTTATTGTAGTGCAACGTGTGCATTTTTACTTTAACTTCCCATATAAAATAATTATATTCTATTTCATTTTATCTTTAACTGGACATCATACTTTTACTTGATTACGTTTTTATAAATATTTTTTTCATTTTTATAATTCTATTTATTTCCTTCTCAAATGGAGCAAGTCTTGCAAACCCAATTTCCCCAGGATAAATAAAGTATTGTGATTCTGATAATGACATGATCTTAGAAGATGTGTGTGTGAGTGTGTGCGGACCTTGATGTAGGCCCCGGGGTAGATCTTGTGCACAGCGTCCCCTGGGGCCCGGCCGGCCTCTCTGTCCAGGTAGTAGCTCTGTACGAACACAGCGTGGTCGCTCATGCAGCGCATCCACACATCGCCCTCCCCACGGCACTCCAGCTGCACGCCTTTACCTATGTGCAACCTGGAACACACACATGTGGAACCTCCCTTCATTTATTGGTAACAATGAATATTATTATACTGGCCTTGGCTGCAGAGATTACGGGGTGCTCCACCAGTGTCTGATTGAAAATAAATGTGATGTTATTTAGTTAGCATACAAGTGTAGTCCTAAAGCCTCCAGTCCTGACTTCAGAGGACAGCTCACCTGGAACAGAAAAGATTGTTGGAAAGTCTATTTTCCTGAAATGACCAAGAAGTATCAGCCATGATCCTTTAGGAAAGGACAGGAGAAAATGCTGTCCCACAATTCTTTGCGGCCACAACAATTAACGCGACGCATCATTCACGGAAACAACCTATTGTGAACAAGAAATGCAGATCTTGTAAGTTACAGTGCTTATTTAGCATTTTACAATTTATGCCTTAAAGGTTATTATCCTATTTTTCGGCATATATTATAGGTCTCAGATATATAAAAATATATAAAAAACATTTCTATGATGTGTTTTGCTCAAAATACCAAACAGGTCATGCATCTTAGACATCCCTCATATCCCTCTATTCCAGCCCTGCTAGAGAAACGCTGATTTTGGGAGGGGGAGCTAATGCCTGCTCAGAATTCTACCGGCAGATACTTATAATTCTGCCGTGATTAAATGCCATCATTTTCCAAACCACATCAAGGATTTTTTCTGAAACGGTATGGAGCTCAAATGTTTTTTCTCTTGCAGGTGAGTTCCTTTTTTTATTTCCTGCTTCTTTACACATACTCTCTCCAGTACAGGTTAGCTCTGAGTGTTAGCGATGCTAATGTAAACAAAGATCATATTACTTCCAAAACACGTCACGCATTGTTTCTGATAGCAACTTTCTGATAGTGCTGTGGGTCCACATTTCCGATATGATGTGATTTATGTCATATCGGACGCAAATCTGGATCAGCTCCGTTGTTTCCCCATTTCTAGAGATTTGGGTACGGAGGGAAAGAGAGAGGGTTTTGTTTTCTGACGCTGCGTGAGTTCCCTGACGCACCGGGGACACATCGTTATGTATAAAAGACATCACAAAGGGCATTTAGCATGATAGGTCCCCTTTAAAGTGCTTATATGTTTCCAACTTTCAACAATATGCTATCTGAAAACCCTCTTCTCATCTGGGCCAATCCTGCCTTGAGGACACCAGGAGCTGGATGAGCAGGAACCTCCTGAAGCTTAACAGTAGCAAACCTGAGGTCCTGCTCGTCGGCTCCAAATCCACCCTCACCAAGTCACAAAACACCCCAGCACCGAACATCATCATCGACGGCTTCCCCATACCATTCGCTGCCCAAGTGAAAAGCCTCGGTGTCATTCTGGACGGCTCCCTCTCATTCGCACCCAGGGGCGGCGCCAGGGGGTATCTAGGAGTTGCTATAGCAACTCCAACAATTGGCCTAGCAATGGCTTAGCAACCCCATTGTTTTGATATGAAAATGTATCATATTTATACACATTCTCGCAGCCCGCGAGAATGTGTATAAATATGATACATTTTCGCGGGGTCTATCAGGGGCGGGTCGTTGTAATTTACTGCATGAACTGTTACTTGGCTAATTCTCAGTAGATCGAAAATGGAAACATTTCTCACAGTCACAAGTCAGCGTAAACGACCGCGATCTCCAACGGAGCCGGTCCAGCCGGACAACCCTGCTATCCACAAGGATCCCGATGTTCACTATGAAAACCGGGAGGATTGGGACCACGAAGAACAGGTGCCCCCGCCAACTGACCCGCTGCACCCGCAGCAGCAGGACCAGCTAGCTGCTACCACGAGCGCTGCTCCTCTCCGCACGGTGATGATCCCCTGCCCTCATTTCCTCCACCCTGCTCTCTGCAGAGCTCCACTCCAGAATATACAACTTCTGCTAGTCAGTGATTCTCAGACACAGCGTCTCACCCTTTGAGCATCTCGGCAGAAAGGAGCAGTCGCTCCTCTCAGTTACAAATGGTCATTTTAAATGAATCAAGAATGTGTTGTATTTTCCGACATGGCGCATTGTTCGAGGCGTGCTGACAGTCAGATCTAACACGGGGAATTGTGAATGAGGAGAAGATAACTGAGGAGGAGGAGGAGGAGGAGGAGGAGGAGGAGGAGGAGGAGGAGGAGGCCAGAGAGGAGGAAAAGTGCGTTATTTAGGCAATGTTGTTGGTGGGAGTTAGGGAGAGACCGCCCCTTCCAGGTGTGTGTGTGTGTGTGTGTGTGTGTGTGTATGTGTGCGTTTTCCGGTGTGTGTTACGTGAAAGTCATGAGTGTTACACTATTGATTGGTTCTGTAAATAAAGAGAACGTTTTGGACATTGAAGGCTTGAGTGATCTTGAATAGCGGGGAACGCTACAATATGAACAGGCTCGTGCTTGGCCCACTGGTATTGTTTGTTTATTTTGAAAATTAACTAGCAACGCCGTGCTGTCATAGCAACTGCTAAGCTACTGCAGCAACAACATCCTGGCGCCGCCCATGTTCGCACCACACATAAAAAACATCACCCGCACCGCCTTCTTTCATCTTCGGAACATCTCCAGACTCCGCTCATCACCGTCCCAACCCAGCACTGAAATCCTGGTCCACTCATTCGTCACATCCCGGATTGATTACTGCAATGCACTTCTGACTGGCCTTCCCATCAAGCTCCTCAATAGACTGCAAATAATCCAGAACTCTGCTGCCCGGATCATCACCCGCACCAACTCATCCGACCACATCACCCCCATGCTCACTCAGCTACACTGGCTTCCTGTACGCTACCGTATTCACTACAGACACATTCTACTCATATACAAAGCTGTCCATAACCTTGCCCCCGTCTCCATCACCGACCTCCTTCAGGATACACCCCCTCCCGCACCCTCCGCTCTTCGTCCGTAGGACTTCTCACCGTCCCAAGCTCTCGCCTCAAAACCATGGGTGCTCGAGCTTTCAGCTGCTCGGCTCCCAGACTCTGGAGCTCCCTGCCACGACACATCCGACAGTCTGATTCCATAACAACATTCAAATCCCAACTCAAAACCCACCTGTTCAAACTGTGTCCTTCTGTGTCCTTCTGTGTCCTTCTGTGTCCTTCTGTGTCCTTCTGTAGTCCATTTCCTGTTGTTTGTCTTGTCTTACCCCGGCTGATACTTCACTAAATCCACTGTTTTAATTGTTCCCTATATTGTCCTTGGGTGTTATGAAAGGCGCCCCCCAAAATAAATGTATTATTAGGGTCTGAGACCTGAGGTCGGCGAAGACCCTATTGACCGATAAACTTGCGAAACACACCCAAAACAGGGAAAACGACCGGCAAAAGCACAGAAAAGGTTCAGAAATCATGACGGCTGATAGGCCGCGCGAGCCCAGTCACGTGGGCGCGATCAATTTAGCCGCTCGCAAAGCGAGTGATAACCAAGCAGGGAAGACGAGGGCAAAAGCCCATTAAAAGTGGCCTAAATCATGACAGTAGGTAGCCCATGCGACTACAGTGACGTGGGCGTCAGAAGTGGTGAAAATGTTGATGTTTAATTGGTTCCTGAACTTTGCGGCAAAAAAGCTCAACGCTGCTTGCAGCTTTAATTATTATTATTATTATTGGTTGTGTAGGAGTTGTCCAAAAATGAGCTCATATTTGTTTTCCTAACCACTATTCCTTAACCTCAGGGTAAAACGTATTGGGGTTAAGCAGAGACTTGGGAAAAGACTACTGCGGTTGAAATTAAAAAGCGAAACATAAAGATTGCTCCCACTCACCCTCACCCACCGGTTCACACATATTAATCGGCATGAATCCCAATTAGTATGATAAATGCATAACTTGTTAGGCCTACACAGCTATCAGTGTGCTATCATAGGTCAGTAGAGGAGGAGATTGATACCTCTAGTGGCTCATCGCACTCAGATGAATGTATTGTAATGTACACACCTGGCTCTTTCACTTGCGTCTGTGCGGTGGACGTTGCTCAGCTGGCCGAGGCAGAAGCGGTCTCCTCCTGACGGGTCGACGTAACCGTCCACGGTGACCACCGGGCAGCTGGAGGGCACCTTGAACATCTCCCCCACCTGAACGTCCATTTCAAAGTAGGAGATGGAGCACCAAAACTCTGGTCCTGCAATCAAACAGGGCACACAGGGAGTCAGGGTCCTGACAGCTTTGAGCCCAGATGTTACGCATTCTGCAGCAGACATATGAATCATAGCAGATACTCGAATAAATGTACAAATAAAGATTATACATCCTCTTAAAACCTTACAACCTAGAGTGCATCAGCTTTTCCATGGTCGACAGTTGTGTATATGAGCCTAGCATTGACAGATAACAGTGATCATCTCTAACCTGGGTGGTTGGACACAGATGGAGGGAAAGAGGTGGTGCCATGATGCTGGGACCCTGAAAGCAGAAGGATAAGAACATTGGAGTGAAGTCAAATAAAACAAAGCTGTACATACACGTTAAACTTGAAGTGGATACTTGTGAATAGTGCGGGAGTGAGCATGTATGTCTCACAGGCATACAGGATACTTTAGGAGTTATACAGGGACTATATTTGCATTACAACCTTGTTGCACCACATTAGCACTTCATAGATTAACTTTGAAATAAATGTAATTCTCTAATTCTACAATATTAATAATACACTTTACTCATATAGCTAATTTCCTTCAATGTACTTCAATAAAAGTAAAACCACAAAAGACGGCTAAAATGAGAAAAAGGCTAAGGGACATGAACGGAGAGGAGGCGAAGACTTAAATCAATCCGATCAGAGAAATCCCCATGGGAGATCAGTTTGCTATAGATAATAGACTTCACATGAGACACAGCACCTGCAAAGGGGCGTGTGAGGAGTTTTGTGTGTGAAAGCCACAGAAAGACAGTGAACATCATGTTTGGAAGGACACAATGTCTTACAGTGGTGGTTGGCATGATGGAGGGGGGGTTGTTGGTGACCCTGCCCGTTCTGCTGGGGTCCTATAGGAGTGTAGGAGGCTGTGCTGCTGCCGGTCCACACTGCTGAATGACAGGAAGAGACAAATGGTCAGGGCTGCGGGTGTACAGTCAAAAAAGCCCCTTGTCCTGCAGTTTGATTAAAACATCGTGAGGACGAGGAAACATGTGAAGGTGAACTCATGAGAACGACCCTGGTGCTAACAACAATCATACTGCTCCTACACCAGGGCGGAACAACGTCACTGTCCAAAACACATCACACCTACTCGGAAACAACAACAAGTGTACATTTGAACAGGGTAGTGATAGGATGTCATGACTACCACTTTAGATTTAGCTGCCATAAGGAATTGTGGTTAAGGCAACATATTTCCTTTGGAGAAAGTAGATTTGGCTTCAGTTAAAAATACATCAGAGAGGAAGCAGCTTTGTTTGTTTGTTTGTAGCCTTGATTGAACCAGGTGAAGCCCCTTGAGATCAGAAGGTCTCTTCTTCAGGGTGCCCTGCAGGACATCAGTTACACATGTAACATACAAACAACAGAACAACAATAAGGACGACAGACAACATAATGTACAGGGTACAGTTTACACACTCTATTCACAGTGACAGGTACCATGAGTATCAGACAGCATGGCACCCAGCGAGTTCCAGAGTGATGCAGGGGAACCAGAGTGCTCAGGTTCAAACAGGTTTGCAGACTGTTCCAAGTTAGTGGAGCTGCTCAACTAAAAGCTTTCTTCCCTCAGACAGTCCTAGCACTTGGCACATTTATAAAACCACATCATGAGATCTCAGGCAATACGTACTTTCAATTTGTGCGTGTGTGCGTGTGTGTGTGTGTGTGTGTGTGTGTGTGTGTGTGTGTGTGTGTGTGTGTGTGTGTGTGTGTGTGTGTGTGTGTGTGTGTGTGTGTGTGTGTGTGTGTGTGTGTGTGTGTGTGTGTGTGTGTGTGTGGACTCACTGTGGAAGGCCGCCTGGCTCTGAGAGTGTTTATTGCTGCTGTACCCGTTCTGTCCATGCGTGTGAGAAGGAGGTAGGGGGGGCTGCTGTGGGTGGGGGGGCTGTGAGGGTTGTTGGCCAGCCTGTTGCTGAGGAGTGGGTTGGGTCGGGGTCAGAGGTCGTGGAGCCGGGGTCATGCCCTGAGCCTGTGGAGATGGCGTTTGGAGCCGTCCGTCAGGGTGGCCCCCCTGCAGAGGCAGCATGGAGCCGGAGCCGGAGCCGGACACTGAGGGAGAGCAGAGCACAGTCAGGCTGACTCCCCCGCAGCTGGCAGCAGCTACACATCATCACACATCAAGCCTCAGGTGGCAAGGTCCAGAACATTTACAGATTGTACAGATCCGTTTCTCTTGGGAACATCCATATGTCCAATACGCGTGTAAAGAACATCTGGAAAGTGGGTATTTTCTTTGTCCGATGTTCAATACACCACACAGCAGCTTTTAAGGATGATACAACTATTATTTCCGCTAAGCGCAGATTCTTTGTTTTCATCGGAAAGAGGAAGGGGCCAGCAAGACGTAGCGCTGCTCTCTTCTATTATATCAAGATATGATTGTTATAAAAACATAACAAATAGTGCTGGGTGCATTTTGTAGATGAAATGCCAGTCTTTGTTAACCATGTGATAGTAAACACAGAATTATGATAATGAGGAGCTGACCTTTGGGTGAGACAGGCAGGTTGTATCTGGTGACGGGTGGGGGTCCATGGGGCTCAGAGGAGAGCTGTGGGTGCCCGTAGAGGTCTGCAGGCGGCAGCTTCAGGGCTGCCTGGTGGTCAGACAGAGGCATGCCAGGCGGGAGGTCCATCTGAATGCAGTCATGGATGTACTCCTCTTTGATCAGGCCGCCGCCGCCGCCGGCTGCTGCTGTCGGGCATGGGGGACAGTCACTACGCTGGACAGCAGTGTGTTGGACATAAACTACATCAGGTCATCAGACCATTTCATTGGTGCTCAATATCTCAGTATATGTCCTTTTTCACCATGAAATCACTGAAGGAGCCAGACCAACATTGTGTATGATAATCAATGATAACATGATATGGTGTACTGACATGATAAGATGTCGTGTGAAAGTCTTAAGATCATATATAAATGAAATGAACTAAATTAAACATGTTCAGTGTGGTCGATGATGAAAGCATAGACGCAACACTCTCAGTTTGGTTAGTCGATAATCAGAAGTAGGTCTGACCATGTCAATCTGAGATCTGGTGGCGTTGTGTGGCCTCGCCCTGTTCTGGTCCCACAGAGGAACGCGTCTAACGGATCAGACCATTCAACCCAGCACTATTGTAGTCTTTCTGTTATGACAGCATTCAGTTCAGGCTTGACTTGATAGCTTATTCACACACGGCCATCACATTCATGTCAGTGCATGAGAGAAAAAGCTTTAGCATTTAGTCATTCTAGTTTAGTATTACTTGAGCTAAAAGTATTTCTTAAGTAAAATTCTAAATATGAATAAAACATTTGTTATTAAAGTACCAAAAGTAAGAGTATGCATCATGGGCTATTTTGGAATAATACATTTGTATTATTGGATTATGAATATTGATACATTCATGTGTGTACCCCTGCTGCTAGAACTGGAGCTGGTCTGAATAGGGTGTCTACTGATGCTGGATAAGCTAACCTATATGTCAATGCTTATTTATTAATTGAAATGTATTTTTGAATAGCTAATAATCTGAATCTGTAAAGTAACTAAAACTTTCAAATACATTTAGAGGAGTAAAATGTACACATGTACTGTGTACTGTATATACATATATATGAGAACCTTGCTACTTGCTCCTTTACTTTGAAAATGTGAAAGCAATGAAAGCATGAAACAGTAGCTGTAACTACGGCTGCATCAAAGCGTTGACGATAAGTGACAGTGTGCACGATTTGGCGGCATCTAGCTTTGCAGTTCAAACAACGTTGTTACTGCCGTTTCACGTGGCTCCTTCTGGAGAGCTGAGAGAAACACAACTCCTACTTTCAGGTGATTATTGACTCTTAAAACATCATTCTGAATATAACATTCATTACTTTGGAGCGCATGTAGCTAAAGTCTGTAGGGACTGGGCTTGTGGAGCGAAGAGCTGCTGGAAGGACCAAGCATGGAGAGTAGACTTGTACTGCCCTGGAGCATGGCACCAGGTCTCTTCGCACTGCTCCACGGCTCCTTATACTAGGATGGGTTAAATGCAGATTTCACTGTGTGTGCAATGTGCATGTGTGAGACCATCAAAGAGGAATTCATTGTAATCCTCCATTTTTATAATTTCCTATATTGCATTTCACATTACACACTGATCCTTTAACACAATGCTTGGCCAATGGGTGTACAGGCAGGCAGTGTGAAACAAGACATGGGGCTTTGCATGATGCGGTGCAGTGGAATGAGACTCACCCGTGTTCTGAAGGCTGAGACCAACTGTGAGAGGAGACAGAAACACGTCACTATCATGCATCAGAAACAACAACAAGTCGGGGTGAGAATAATAATGTTGGCTAGTGCTAAATCAGAGAGCAGAACCTGAGTAGTATGAAGCTGACGTACCGATGCCAGGCGACACCACCCTCTCGTAGTGGTAGGGGTTGACGCAGACGTTATCGTACTTCAGGTCAAAGGCGTACTGGCAGAACTTGACATGCTTGAGTTCATTTTTGTGGAGGTCGGGCCAGCGCCACAACCGTGCATAAATGACGTGAGGAAAACCTTTCCTCCCCGCCACCTGAGTAGAGATCGCAGCATCACGTTAGCCTCCGTCATGCTCACCAGAAACACAGTAACGTTATATCTTCACTTGAAACAGCCGCCATTCAGGAGTGATAAGCATAATGCTGTTCGGGGCCTTGATGCTGATTCTCTGATTCACATGGGTACTCTGCTATCACATCGTTCCATGCTTTGGCGTTCAGAGGCTCCTCTTTTTGCCCTCTGTCTGAAACCAGAGCCCAGGCTCTCTGATTGGTTAGCTGGCCGGCTCTGTTCCGTAGTGCTGTCTATGTTATGGAAGTAAACAAAGGAGTCCAATGGAGGCATGTCAGGCCATCTTTGCCTTTGCAGACATAACACCATGCACACCCCAAGAGAGGGAACACCCCCAGAATAACAGGTCCTTCAAAACAAATACAATAGATGACTACCAAGAATATCACAAACCCAAAACAATATGTGCTTTTAGTTTGCCATTACAACTAACAGGACTTGCACAGGCAGCCCGTATAGCTCGGAACATTGATACGATTTGAATGGAATGCAAATTAACTGTGAAAATCCTAATTTAAGAAAAGGATAATTGTATTTGCAAAAGGAAGAAAGCTGGAATAAATGATAACAACAGTGGTGTGTAATGGCTGCTGCTGTGTGTGAGAGGAGCACCGACCTGCAGCCGTCCATCCAGCGTCCTCTGGATGGTCACACACTTGCTGGGATGCACGCCGTTGGTTGTGATGGCGGTGATGAGCGAGTCCAGCTCGTCCTTCTTCTCCTTCAGCTTCTTCACCAGGCTCTCGATGGCCCGCTTGGCGAAGCCCTCGTTCTCCCCGCCCTGCCTGTGGCACATGAGGCTGTGCACGATGCTGAGGCAGGCGTCATTGCTGCTGGGAGGGTTCACTGACATGATGCTGCTGCCACAACACACAGGCACAGGCTACGTTAGGGTTAATGAGCACAACTGGCCGACCAACTGGCACTCATACCAGATTGACTGGGACAGATTCTGAACACCCCAACTCCTGAATATACAATGACTCATCATGACGTGAGCCCCACGAGAGACGGCTTCGAATGGCAAGTCAGGACAAATGCACGTGAACACCATAGCCTTGTCTCCCGGAGTTGGATTGGACTGCACTCCCTCTGGCTGGGAGATGCACCAGCGTCCCTTATGCCATGCTTGCTTCAGACTTCATGAGATGGACATTTGTCCAGAGATAAGGGTTCTGTGTAATGATGCCCCCGGACCCCCTACAGGATGTGAGGTCCCCCCCCACTTAAATCATGTCCACGTGGATAGGAAACTAAATACATTTGCACACATCTTGTGTCCATATCTTTCTGTTTGGGTGGTCACGCCACAACCGTGCACGTGCACGTGCATGCATGCGCGAGTCATGGTGATCTTAATGTGGATTTGGCATCACATTTTTTTTTTATAAATGGCACATATCAAAAAGGTTGCTGACCCCTGCTCTAGATGAAAGGAAAGGAGGTTTCAAACTTCCTTTATAACCTCCTTTAGCTTAGGAACCACTGGACCTCCCTAACCGACAGGAGAGGAGAAAATGCTGCCCCACAATGCATTGCAGCCGCAGCATTTGCCGTCACTCAACAGTCGGCCGTTCACGGAAACAACCGATTATGACGGAGAAATGATATCATGAAAGTTACGGTGCTTATTAAGCTTTTTAAAACGTATGTGGTAAGTTGCCAAAGTGCTTTGTTCTGAACGTTCATCAGTATTATAATCAAAGAGAGAAATATGAACGTTAGTTTTTACTGAAATGATCAAATAAAGTCAACATCTCAGTCTTTACTGAGCTGTGTGGAGTTTGTTCAACTTCTAAAAGATGTTTGAATGGTGATATACACAGTGATAGATGTTAAGGACTAACGTTTATAATAAATACATCTGTATTGATTTTAAGATCTTTAGTTCATCAATCATACGTATTGGGATCATTAGTATTAAAGTGGACCGGAGGGAGAGGGTGACGAGCATAAGTTTCACTTTCCTTTTTTATTTCAATTCCAACTTTGGTCCTGAAGAATATGTTTCTCTGTTGTCCACGTTCATAAAGCAAAGCAGCAGCATCAGAGCACGGTGCAGAGTCTCTAGAGGAGTCCCTCGTTCTTATTGAACATCCATGTTGTAGTCCGCTGTCCCTTAACCCCGTGACCGTTCACTCAGAGGTCAAGGGATAGGAGATAGGGTTAGAATTTAGGAGCTGATTTTTGGATTATCCGACTGCAGCCCAGGTGTTTAGCCGTCTATGGCCTGTGGGATGAAGCTGTCTCTGAGTCTGGTGGTTTCAGTCCGGATGCTGCGGTACCGCCTGCCAGACGGCAGCAGACAGAACAGTGTGTTGCTGGGGTGATGGGGTCTTTGATCATCCTGAGGGCTTTCTTCCTGAGCCGCTGGGAGTGAAGGTCCTCCATGGTGTGGAGTGGTCTGCGGTGCAGTTTCCACCTCCTCTGTAAAGCCTTTCGATCGAGGGCGGTGCAGCTGCCGTACCAGGCCGCGATGCAGCCACTCAGGACGCTCTCTAGGTGCACGTCTGCGTAGTTGGGTCTCGTGTCTCTCATCTTCCTCTTGACAAAACCCCATAACGGTCTAGCTCAGGCCAGTGTGCTGGCCAATCAAGCACAGTTATCCATGGTCATCAAACCAGGCGTTAGTACTGTGGCAGTGCGGGCAGGCGCCTAGTCCTGCTGGAAAATGAAATCAGCATCTCCATAAAGCTTTTCAGAGGAAGGCAGATATCGTATCCAGGACATGGGCTGCAACTGTGGACTGACTCGTGTGGAGTCGCTCCTGAACCAGAGAACATCAGAAGCGTCTTACCTGGGCGAAGTGTTCCACCGTCCTCCTTTCAGACTCAGGTACATTTTGCATTTCATTTGGAGATCAAGGCCCCGGAGTCTGGAGGAAGCAGGATCCAAGTTGCTCGAGGTCTAGCGTAAAGGTTCCACAGTCAGTGATGATTTGGGGAGACATGCTGATGCTGTTGGTCCACTGTGTTTTATCAAGTCAAAGTCAACGCAGCCTCCTACCAGGACATTTTAGAAATCCTCTGAAAAGCTTTATGGAGATGCTGATTTCATTTTCCAGCAGGACTTGGCACCTGCCCACACTGCCACAGTACTAACGCCTGGTTTAGTCACCATGGAATGACTGTGCTTGATTGGCCAGCAACCTGGCCTGAGCTAGACCTTCATGGGGTTTTGTCAAGAGGAAGATGAGAGACACGAGACCCACGCAGACGAGCTGAAGGCTAACATGCTAAAGGAGGCCAAACCAAGTAGTGAGTGTACACATGAACATACTTTTCAGAGGGTCAGAGGGAAATCTGTTCTTGTATTGGTCTTATGTAATATTCTGATTGTCTGAGATACTGAACTGTGTGTTTTCATTAGCTGTGAGCCGTAATCATCAGGATTAATGCAAGTAAGCGCTTGGAATAATTAACTTTGTGTGTAATTCATCTATTTAATATATGAGCTTCACCTTTTAAATTGAAATGATTTCCACGATATTCAATTGTATTGTGAAGCACCTGTCGAGCTTAATGTTTGGGGAAACAATAGAAACAATGTAAATAAAGACTCATGGATATCTGATCACCTTCCCTCGATCACAGCACTCAGCTCTTACATTTCTAGATCCATCATAGAGATGACTTATCATCTGTAAACAGTTGCTAACGACAGCTAACTTCTAGTCCTCTCCGTGCCCCAAGCTTTGGTTTCAGGCACCTACAGCGCTAAGGGTTTCTGATTGAACATGCTTACAGCTAGCATGCTTACTGATGATCTTCCCACTAAGTGTCAGAGATGACCGCTTCCAGGTCACACGAAGCAAAGTTAGAGTTTCCACAGCACAGACACAAAGAGGCAGACTGTAGAAGCAATAGTATAAGCTATATAAACTGTATACTATGTACTAGTAAAACATAACGTATGATGTTCGTGTATTAAGCATGGTGTTCAGCGTCACACACAGTATGTCGTACTGTGTACTCGCATTACAACTATTTCTTGACCGTGAGTATATGTGCTTGTGTAATGCATTTATATACCGTACCTGGGGTACCATACACATTTCTTAGAAATATGTGTACCGCACACTTGTATCCATCAGTGTGTTGCTGAGTGCAGTGCAGGGGAAGGCCCTGTGAGGATGGGAAGCGTAGAGACATCATCTCTGCTTCTCTCGTCTCACACAACTAGATGTTCAACATTCGCCCTCGGCGCTCCTGAGACATCGCCTTCACACGAATGGGATGGATGGACGAAGGCCCCAAGATAAAGCTGCCAACGGTGAGGGTCAAGAGCACTGCACATCTGCATGCTGGGTATGGCCTTAAAGAGCACAGCACAGTGTAGGTAGGACCTTTGAAGGAAGCACCTGATAACCCCTGTGTATCCTGAGGGTTTGGGTCGACTGTAAGGTTTGATCTATTTGATGAGATATAAAATGTTGGGCTTTGAGAACTAATAGTTCTCTACCGTTTGCAAACTTCTTTGATAACTTCTAATCAGAGTCTATAGTGCAGTATGTCAGTCACTAAACTTGATATAAAAAAACCAACCAGTCACTGAGTTCTGTAGAGTCTGTAGAGCTTTTAAAGAGATTTGATTCAGACTAAAGGCGTGCTGAAACGCATCTCATCTCTAAAAGTCCAAAGGTAGCGTGTGGGAAACACCTCACATCTCTCGTGAAGATGCCTTAGCATGGAGCTAGCCCTCCATCTGCTGGCAACACGACATTATGTTGCTGCTTCCTGTACCTTGGGAATATGTGACTGACACAGTCCGTCAGTAGATATGATCTGTTTGGGGTCTGATAGTCCAGGGCACTATCAGAACACATATTATAATGGTGTAGTTCCACTATAGATATGTCCCAGTCCGTCAAAGCCCATTGGAACAGCTTGAACCCTAAAGCCCTTGTTTAACATCTGTGTGTCACAGCTGTGGAGCTGCAGTAACTCACCTGATCAGGCGACCAATCACTGACATGAACACACCAGGGTTGCGGTCGGATAATCCAAAAATCAGCTCCTAAGTTCTAACCCTATCTCCTATTCCTTGACCTCTGAGTGAAAGGTCACGGGGTTAAGGGATAGTGGATAGGAGAATTCAAAAGGACTTAGGAGAAGAGACTGCGGTACTTTAGAGAATCGACTGCACTCTCACTATCCGACGTGTTCATGATGCGCCAGCGGACGTCCTGAATGTGCGTCTGCTGCTGTGGGGTAACTATGGAAACCACAGTTTTCTATACAGCGGACTACAACATGGATGCTCAATAAGAACGAGGGACTGCTGTGAACTCATCGAGAGACTCTGCTCCGTGCTCTGATGCTGCTGCTTTGCTTTATGAACGTGGACAACAGAGAAACATATTCTTCAGGACCAAAGTTGGAATTAAAATAAAAAAGGAAAGTGAAACTTATGCTCGTCACCCTCTCCCTCCGGTCCACATTAATACCAATGATCCCAATACGTATGATTGATGAACTAAAGATCTTAAAATCAATACAGATGTATTTATTATAAACGTTAGTCCTTAACATCTATCACTGTGTATATCACCATTCAAACATCTTTTAAAAGTTGAACAAACTCCACACAGCTCAGTAAAGACTGAGATGTTGACTTTATTTGATCATTTCAGTGAAAACTAACGTTCATATTTCTCTCTTTGATTATAATACTGATGCACGTTCAAAACAAAGCACTTTGGCAACTTACCACCTACGTTTTAAAAAGCTTAATAAGCACCGTAACTTTCATGATATCATTTCTCGGTCATAATCGGTTGTTTCCGTGAACGGCCGACTGTTGTGTGACGGCAAATGCTGCGGCTGCAATGCATTGTGGGGCAGCATGTTCGCTTCTCCTGTCGGTTAGGGAGGTCCAGTGGTTCCTAAGCTAAAGGAGGTTATAAAGGAAGTTTGAAATCTCCTTTCCTATCATTTGGAGAATTGGAACGGCACTTATCATGGCTGCCACTGAGGGACTTCCGGGTCATCTCACTCCGTAGGAAGGTTCCTAAGCTAAACGGACTATTCCACTTCAGCCCAGGAACGGGTTCTCATGCAAATGGGTGTACACCTTGCACATTACTCACTCTTTTAAATCTTTACACCTATCAATTCTGTAATACTGCATATTTTGTTTTTCAGAGTAGTTTGCCATATACTTTGTGTACTTACTTTTTGGTATATTTCTTGAATACTTTCTTTCAATTTTACAATAGTTTTAAAAAAAGCTTTTATAATAGTTCTGCATTTGTCTGACTTCATTGTGCTTATTGTGTTATGTATGTATGTATGTATGTATGCATGCACGCACGTATGCATGCATGTATGTATGTATGTATGTATGTATGTATGTATGCATGTATGTATGCATGTATGTATGTATGTATGTATGTATGTGCATGTATGTATGTATGCATGCACGCACGTATGCATGCATGCATGTATGTATGTATGTATGTATGTATGCATGCATGCATGTATGTGCATGTATGTGCATGTATGTGCATGTATGTATGTATGCATGTATGTGCATGTATGTATGTATGTATGTATGTATGTATGCATGCATGCATGTATGTGCATGTATGTATGTATGCATGTATGTGCATGTATGTATGTATGTATGTATGCATGCATGTATGTGCATGTATGTGCATGTATGTGCATGTATGTATGTATGCATGTATGTGCATGTATGTATGTATGTATGTATGTATGCATGCATGCATGTATGTGCATGTATGTATGTATGTATGTATGCATGCATGCATGTATGTGCATGTATGTGCATGTATGTGCATGTATGTATGCATGTATGTGTGCATGTATGTGCATGTATGTGTAAAGTTAGCAACAGAGCTGGTTCTGACCCTGGTCCAAATGCACAGTAGCTGCCTCACTTAGTGATGGTACTTCCAAGGTCTCTCAGTCGTGACACTTTGTTGCCGGCATGTGTGTTTGCTGCTTGCTCACCTGGTATTAAGTTGGTCGGCCAATGAGTGACCAGAAAGTTCACCAGCATCGTGATGGCCAAGCTCCGAGTCAGACCCTGCAGTGGAGCGGAGAGCAGGGTTAGTGGGTCCAGTGAGGTGTGGAGGCCAGCAGGACTCACAGTGATGGCGGTGCAGAGGAATACGGGCCGGTACTAGTCACGTGTAACACCAGAACAATACCAACAGTCACCTCTTTGATGTCATACCGCCTGCATATCGCTTAGCGTGTGCGTTAACGGGTTATATATCAGCGTGAGTGCTCTATATGTGCGTCTATTGTGCTCGTGTGTGTTTTTGTATGTGCTCGTGTGTGTTTTTGTATGTGCTCGTGTGTGTTTTTGTATGTGCTCGTGTGTGTTTTTGTATGTGCTCGTGTGTTTTCTGTGCTTTTGTGCTCGTGTGTGTTTTCTTCAAATGCCGTCAAGCTGTCAGGGACTGCAGTTGAAAATGAGCCTCTACGGCTACATTTGTGATCTTCTCAGATAAATAAATATAAATACAATAACAATAATAATAATAATAATAATAATAATAATAATATTAATAAGAGCTGCACAATTTGGAGAAAATAAAATATCAATCATATTGATTGATATTGCAATTGTAATATTATTCTCGGTGATGATAAGGGGAATGAGTATGTTTGAAGTTTACATTGTTAAAGTGATCATCATGTAATAGTTATTTAACACTTTTAAGAGTGTCTGTACCAAAGCATTTATTTAATGTAGTCTGTAGAATAAAGTTATTAAGAATGATATGTTCACCTGTTGTGCCTTTGCCACATACTGCACTTGCTATGACCCTGTGGATGCATGTGTGCAGCCTTTATCACACCAATAATAATGTGCATGTGCTTTGTGAGCGACTCAAGACAGGGCTTGGGTCGCGGCGCTGACAAAGCGCTGACTAACGATGTCCCGCAGTGCAGCGGCATCAACGTCTTCCATCAGACATCTTTACCTTTGGACACGCTCTCAGTTTGTAACACAAGTGCTGTTCTAGACTCCATATACGAACCGAGTCACCAAACCTTCATGACAGCATTTACCTCTTTCTCCAAAGTGCAGAATATACAAACAACTGTAATACACGATAGGTCAACGTAACACGTTGGTGTCAAAAGGATACCAAGTAAATGTTTCTTTGTATTATCAGCTCCATCTACTTGACCGACCCAGAGCTACGGTGGCCCACCTGCATCATTGTATTAGGTGTTGTCCATGAGCTCCTCACATTTCAGCTGGGTTCAATCTGATCAAACTGAAATGACTGCATAGGTTTTTATAAATAAATAAAAATACTAGTACTGATTTCAGCTCATTGAGATTGTATGGAGCCTGTACATTTATCAATTCATCCAATTGAATGATAATAAAGAATACAATGGTGTTATCAGAAGTGGGTCAAGTTGGTGGGAGGATCACACCTAGTGTATAAGATGTGTTCTATGTGTTGCTGCTCCAGACATGTTTTATTTGCTGGAAAAGGGGGCAAAATGTCTCTTTTGATGGTAAAGGTCTCTGACCAACCAAATGTGGTAATTACCCATACCGTTTCAAGAAGATTATATATGAAAAGTTGTATTTATTTGTACAATACTATTATAGTATTATCTATTGTACCAATACGGTTTTAATAAGGCTAGTTGTGTCACCTTACAGGGTGTGAATACTGTACTGGTGACTAGGAGATTGCAACCAAACATACATGGGACATGCATACATCTCGTTTTATTTTTTATATTCAAATTGGTTCAATAATGATGTTTCTTTTTACAAAATGTCAGTCAGAAAATGTGGATTCCTTTATTAGTCGTGCAGCGGCGAGATGTACGGCGTTACAGCAGAAGTCACAAAGCTATTCAATACAGAGGGAAAGCACACGTTAGTAATAGAAAGGAAATGAAAGGCTAATAAGTACTCGTCCATGGATACAAATGATTAGCAGCATTATAATAGCTAAGTGAACATATTAAGGTTTGGAGTTATATCAAATGATGGTGTGCTCATAAATAGGATTACTGCACAAGCAGGTGTTTGTGTTGCAATGTACTCCATCTCCCCTTCCCTCTCTGCTCTCTGCCATCTTCACAAAGGAACACGTTCCATTGGGAAAGTCGCTATTGCAGTGTTCATTCACAACACACAGTTATTACCAAACAATAAACAGCTTTTTGTCTCAACAAGCATAGTATTCTTATAATATGTATTACAATAATATTAGAATTCTATTTATTTATGCAATAATAGTATAATTTATTGTCAAAAAGTGTTTTTTGTTACACTCCAGTAAATATGAACTGCAACCCTACACACATGAGACATGAATACATGTAGTTTTATATTACTGATGTTCACATTGACATCATTGATTAAAGCTCAATACCCCATGCATCATGCAGGCCTAAGCACCTGTTACCTGTGACTCTCACACACACACACACACACACACACACACACACACACACACACACACACACACACACACACACACACACACACACACACACACACACACACACACACACACACACACACACACACACACACACACACACACACACACACACACACACACACTTTCCATGTCTGCTCTCAAACATCATCATACGGGTCCTAACGTGTAGCCCCGCACTTCAAATGAGAACTTGGTCTGTGTTCCATACATGCACTTCACCGCCATGCCACACTGGAACCCTATATACATACATATGAGACATTTGAATGCGGACTGATGTATCTCACTGCTTGATAGAAGGAACTCGATACAGTACATGGAGAAGCAGAAACAGTACAATGTCGGCCAGTGTGAGAAACTCGGACAACAGAAGAGCGGACAGGAACAGGTTACTTTACAGTAAGCAACAATGTAGCCAGCTAATGTGCCTGTCTGACTTCCCCCTCATTTCCCCGGCTCTCCTGGTTGCAACACTAGTGAGGACAGGGGTAGGAAAAGATGGAGACCAATAGTTTGTACTTACACATCAGCCGGAGTGGATAGAAGAAGTTGGGCAGAAAGATAGCAAGCCGTACGTGTGGTCTGTGTTTATACTCCTTTGTATTAACCCTATGCAACGAACCGCTGTGCCTTTACGCGGCTAATGTCTCCCTAAAGTCCTGTAATGTAACGAGCTAGTGTTTATTTCCCGGCTTTCTAGGCTACAGCGCTAGCTTGATGTTTCTCGGTTGTGTTATCCTTTTATCAGCCCCACTGTCTCCTCGTGCATCCTGTCTGTTCCCCTCGCGCACGCCACAATAACAATAGAGGGGAGACGTCGTGCGCGTCAGTGTCTCGACATGCTGTAGCCAATAGGCGCTCAGCTCTCACAGGGACCACCGCGTTCAGCCAATCACGTACAGACTCTCACAGCAGGGCCGCGAGCTAGGGTCTGTCTGGTTCGTCTAGATTGACAGGTCTGCGAGACTGTTTTTTTAAGGTGGCGCCGCTGAGATTACACCCCCCCCACCCCCCTTCCCAAACATACACACACTCACATCATCACGCACACACTCACGCATACACACACGCACACGAACTGCAACTGTATTTGAGAAACAGAGGAAAACGATGCCTATGTCTGTGACCCCTAATCCTCAATTGAAGAGTTCATGGAAGAAATGTTTAGTTTAGAAATCAATGCAAAATGCGTTTTGCATTGCGGTGTGATTTCATGTTATCTTCAAGAAGAGGACGAAAGATCCACACTGATTGGATAAACTGATATTCCAAAACTATTTGACAATATGTTTTATATTGCTATTTCAAGAACAATGATCAATAAATATTCCAAATGTTTCCATGTAATGTGGATATCCATTCAATCTGAAGTGTCAACAACTCTGCAGAAAAGTTAGACTTTGCATCTGATATAATATACTGGCCAGATGCTAGATCTTTATTTGTTAACGTTGTCTGACTTTTTCATAAAACTAGGCCCAAATAACAACAATTCTAAATATAATAAGGAGTTTAAAAGGAAACAAGCCTGTCAATGCATCAGAGAACGAAGTGCTGAGGACAGGTACCCTCGCGTGTTGTCCTCTGTCCCTCACCGCCATGTTTGGAAACGCATGACCATTAGAGGAAGCACCGCAGCGCACTGAGCAGACAGAGACTCACGGTGTTGCCATCAGGAGCTGGGAGAAATGTCAAGTGAAACACATCAAACTTCTTGGAGTATGTGCTAACTTTCATATAATGCTTTTTAAAAACTAATCTGATGTCCAAATATTATATAATTAAACAAGTGAACATGTTTAAGAAGGAAAGGGAGAGCAAAGTGGCTCAGTTAGGATGAATGGCGTGAGACTCGAGTCGTATTGAATCAGAACTGGATATTGGTCGTTCTTTCCAGAGCGTTTGTCCTTTAAGGATCGACATCCCTGAATAGGACCCGATTCAAGTATCAGTGAATATAACATGATATACATCCCATCTAAGCTACAGCAGCCATGTGTTTAAGGCTAATACATAAAACAGCATTTTAACACCTCAAACAAATGCAAGAATTAACACTACTGCATATGTTTGATGAGAACCAAGAGAACTGCAGTAAATATTTAAACTGGAATTCAGGCTCTTTTTGAACACATCAAGTGCTGCGGCTCGTGTATCAATCACTCAGAACTCATGCCCGTAGGGCCCGCAGACCTTTAGCAGCAGTCCACTGGTAGGACCTTCGGCTGGACAGATGGAACTCTAACGTGCCAACACCTGGCAAAGACGAGCTCTCCTTTGCGTGAATGGTTTCTCTTCTGTGGTTCAAATACTTGGCCACCTTCGGGGCAACTTACAGCTGCGGTTCTGCTCTATTCTCTTTAAGTACTCAGTTTTAACACATTTTCAGATTCAAATGTATTATTAAACAAATTATTTGAAATGACTAAATGTAAATGTGATTTTATTTGCTCTTGTACTTTGAATGTATTTAACTTATACATCTGAAACATTTAAAATACGTTAACATGTAGGTTCTTATGAAGGCACAATGTAATCAAGTTATAAACGTATATAGCTTTAATAAGTATTTAAGGCGTTAGTTCTTCCTTTATCACCGATACAAGAAGAGAAGCAGGACTTCTGACGACCTGACCAACAGAACATCCACGTGTTGATGAATGCAGCTCAGAGCCTGCGTGAGCAAACGATCATGCATCGTCAGAACAGTTCTGCTCTAGCTCTAGGGTAAGCCAATACAATATTATACTTTGATAGGATAGTGCACTAGATTATAAGCAGCACAGGGGCAAGAAGTACACTTGATAGAAATATTCAGAACAATATTATTTAATAACATTAAGTGCAGCAAGTTTATAGCTTGGAAGTAGTTTCTCAATGCTTCACAAACGGGACTACATGCTGCATGGGGCACCAGGTTGCTGTGACAGGTAACACCTAGTAACCGTGCATCACTTGTGAAGCAACTGCACTCTTGTGTTGACTCTTACGTGGAATGTGAACAATGGAAACATTGCAGAACACATGGCATATCACAATAACAGCAGTAACAGCACAGCGATAAAGGACAACAAACACATTGCCCAATCACACCTGCTCATAGTGCAATCACAACGGTCTTAAAGCGCTCTGATGCATCCATACGTGTGAACATCGAGCAGGCGTGTTGCAAACCACTGCTTGTTACAGTTACCTGAACCCATTCTAAACTGCAGAAAAAGGAAGTGAATTTCATAGAAAGCTAGTCAGGTTTGTGAAGCACCGTGTCCCAGAACCAGAGCGTCACGTTGGCATGACGACATTCTAAAGAACAATTCAAGCACCTTATTATGGCTTTGGAATTTAACTTGCATGCGAGTGTGATCAAAGTTTGTTTTTGTTTTTTTACATGCGCCTCATGGGTTTAAGCATTTACCTTATCTGTAGAATCAATCTGCTGATACTGTAAAGCGGATTCTGTTGTCTGTCAGCCTTACGCTTAGCAGATGGCAGACAGCATCGTTAGCAAGCCAAAACCATGAGCAGTTCATTAGACGGACTGCTAATTAAATGTCAAAGGACAGCGTGTCCTCCTTGTGTTAGTTCAGTCGTGATCAGGACAGTCCGCAGAGCTGGAGGCGGGGCTCAGGGTTTGCTGGGGGAGCGGGAGGGGAACGCTCCCGAAGCCTCCAGCATGGTCTTCCTGCGGGCCGTCTCCTTGGCGACATTGTGGTTGAGTCGCCTCAGACGTTCCTAGGGACACAATAACAATGTTATGTTTGTTTAACAGTCTGTGTGCTTTTCTGACTTTAATCTTGGTCGGTAATTAAGGAGGTGATACTTGTAGTTATGGCAGGTTATAACGTGGCTTAGTAGAATACTAGATTCCAATTGGTCAATGTGGACATTCAGCGGTCAGCTCGATTGCAAAAAGAGACTATTGCTAAAGCAGTCTGATCAAGGGACTATGTGTAGTACGCTCAATTAAACATCAGAGGTGGCCCAGAAAACAGTGGAAAACTGTTTGGATATTCATTTGTATATTTGTGGAAAGCACAACATTTTGGATTCATCATAGTTAAGTGTCTTCCACAAAGAAGGTGACACAGATCAGAAAAGGCACCAGAGAAGGAAGAAGGTTAAAGACACAGAGAGCTGGAGGACAGAGAGATTGGAAGAAGACAGACAGGAAGTAAACTCTAAATGGGACACAGTACAAGGGAACAGCTTCCTCCACCAGGCGGTCAGGATGCTGAACTCTCTCCCTCTCTCCCCCCTCTGACATCTCTCCACCCTGCCTCCGACCTTTCTCCCCTGCCCCAAATGGTCCTGGACTCTAACCCACACACACACGCCCTTTTTGTTTTGTTGTTGTTGTTGTTTGATGTATATATGTCACACTGTAGATTTCTGGATGTACAACATGTAGAATTCTTGACAATAAAGCTGACTTTGACTTTTGACTTTTGGAACACACTCTTTTGCTCTGGCAATGTTTGAGGACTGGCTAACAGAAAAGAAAACGTGAAGAGACTTGGACAGTCCTGCTGCACATTATCTCTCACATAGTGATAGTAGGATATACTAGAAGTACTTGAGTATTTGTACAGTAATGTCACTGGTAGAACTAATCATGAGAGGTCAAACAGGTAGTCATAGAGAAGTTGTTGGTAGTAGTGGTTGTAAAACTAAGAAGAATTCTATGACAGTAGTCATAGCCGTGCAGTAGAAGTGACAGTATTAGCATTTAGTGTAATAAACATTTAAAGATGTAATAAAAAGGCGAACATTAGGAGCTGTGCAACTGATGAGTCCAAGCTCAATATATTTTTCTCTTTTAGCTATGTTAAACATCTGTCTATTTGGCTACTAAACTCTTCAGTATGTTCCCCAGCTAATCTCTGACTGTCTGCCTGCTGCCAAGGTTGTGTGCAGTGGCTTTTTACAGCCTTTGCTCAAAAGGAAATCAGTGTAGTGAGAGCAGCGTTTACAGGCCAGAAAACCAAAACAGTCCTGTGGAGCGGAGGGACACTGCAGAATCAAAAGAGTACAGTCAGTCAAAAAACATGAATATGTGCTGTTTGAAGAAGTCCCACAACAAAGACTTGCCACTGACCTGAGCATTCTGCAGTATATTGTTCACTAGCACGACTCTACGTCTTGCATTCAGCAGCTTCTTTACATAAGGGTCCAGGTCAAGAGCCACCTTCTGATGTTCATTTATCCGGCATAACTCTGCAAAGAGTGGACATTAAATGACACAAAAGAACATACCAAAGTTAGCAAAGATGCAGGTCTAATGTACATTTAAAAAAATAAAATAAACATATCTAATGTATCAGAATTACTTTAATGGCAAGGTAAGTGTTAAAAAAGACACATTGCATTTAATGTGCTGTATTCACAGAAATAGATGTACAACTAAAATAGGATAAAACCGTTTAATTAGGGCTGTACATAATATGGAATGATTGACAGGTTGCCTTATATACCTCATGTAATGCCTCAGTAGATGGATATGATGGTGTGCACTGATGCTAATGTTTATATAGACAGTAATGATATATTTAACATATTCAAACAAACCTTAGAATTGGAACTATGCAATATATGGTGTAGCCTACTGGTACGCTGGTTGTTTGCTCTATTGAAAGCATCACTATCTGATAGAAATTGTTCTTGTGTATTAGGGCAGTTCAATTATATACATAACAAGACAAGCAAGTCTGGGATTCAACAAACACAACATAAATAAATGAATAATCAAAATTGTACCTGTGGCCAGATTATCTATATGCTCTCTCAATTCTACCTGGCTTTCTCTGCAAAGAAAGAAAAATCGCATTAATCCAGAAATCCCCCACCTCCAACCCACATAGCTCTTTTCACAAGCTGACATACACAATCACACTCACACACACTGGTTACAGTTGGTTTTGCAAGTATGAGTGGGGATGTAATATGATTGAATGACAACCATTTTTTATTTAATTATTGTATTTATTATTAGTGTTTCGTATGTTTTTTTTATACATGTTATTGGGAGGAAGTACAATTTTCTGTTGACACGTGACACGTACTGCTGTAGATTAAGGGACATTAAATGTGTACTAATCTGATTTAAAAGTTAACATTTTGATTGTGAATCATAAAGGAATAACACCACCGGGTGACATCTCCCAGTCATGAGACTTCAATGGACTCACAGCGGCTACAGCTCGTATGAGGTATGACAGCAGAGCCGCCTGGAAGAATAAATAAAGTCACCTAGATCTTAAATAATAATGCGCATTTACCTGACTGAGTGTACGTGCAGGTCAAGCTGCTGAATAGCTGGTTTCAAGACGTCTAGCAAACCCTCTGCTACAGCATCTTTGCCCGAGGGAGTAGTCACTACAGCCGAGGAAGCCATTTTGATATACCGTAAACAGGGCCAGACCGGAAGCTACGTCATCGTGACGTTGGAGACATAAGGCTCTCTCCATTTTCTTACGTTGAACCCAGCGCTAGTTGAACCGTCTTTAGCTAGCAGCACCATTTTGGGAAGACGCACTGTTAAAACCCTGTCTGCAGCATTATTTCAATATTCTGGAATTAACAGACCCATTAGAGTTAGTTCAAATCTTACAGCGCGTAGTTAAGGAGGTAGTTTTTTGTAGTTTATATTTAAACACAAGAAAACAAGGACACCGTGACGTACCTGCTAGCTAGCTACCAAAGCTAACCCTAGCTAGCTGTAAGGCTTTTCTCGACAGACGCCACAATCACTGTAAGTAACAAAATATAAAAAGTATTGTAGGAATATAAATTGTGATTTACTTTATCAAGTGCTTTAGCAAAAAACTGTTCCAAAAAACAAGTCCACCCGTTTGTTTTGTTTGTAGTTTCTTGGGCTCGAGATAAATGAAATGTAAACGCTTCTCTGCAGAGGTGGAAGAAGTACTCTTTATTTATTTGTTTACTTAAGTAAAAGTAGCTTTTACTAAATACTCTTGTTACAAGTAAAGGGCCTGCATTCAAAACCTAACTTTAGTAAAAGTACTCAGTATTGGCATCAACATTTGACATAAAGTGCCAAAAGTCAAGTTCTCGTGCAGAATGGCCATTTTCAGAATAATATATATAATATATGAATTTTAATTATGGATCCTCTAATGTGTCCATCATTTAATTTGTTCAGCTGGTAAAGGAGGAGGCCAGTTGATATAAACTTAACACAAAAAGCAAGGACATTTATGTTCGGTAGATACATTTGTTGTATCAATGCTTTTTGGCAATACATCTTATACCGTTGGAAAGTCTGTTAAGTTACCTTTGAAATTGTGCAAATCTGGTATATATATTTATTATAATAATAATAAGAACGTGAAAGCTTACTAGCAACTTAAACTATTAATCTAGTGGATTAAAAAAGTAAAGCATTTGCTTCCAATTTGTAGTGAGTAAAATTATAAAGTACCATCAAACTGTAATACTCAAGTAAAGTACAAGTACTGGAAAATTATACTGTCCATCCCTGCTTTTCTGTATTCTTGAACAAAAACTATACGATTTAAATTAAGGTATAGAGTTTCCCTGACATAGCTGAGTAAAATACCTGACACGTTTTAACCACAGAGCAATGTACTGATACAAACTACCTATTCCCTCTCTCACACACTGACACATGCTCTGAAGCAGCTGTTGGGTTGGAATTAAACCTCCATGTTCTCACCTCTCCCTGGCACATGAGAAGGAAACCCGTTTGTCTCTGTGATATCTGGCCATGCAGCTGTTGGAATATTTGACCTGGCCTACCCTGAAGCCTTAGTTGTTGCATACTGGCCACCATTTTGTGATTAGGTACACATTAAATGTTAGTTGTGGCCAGTGTTGTAATTTAACATTACAATTACATTGAACAAGAACTTTTGTTACCCATTTTGTTTGCATTTCCTATGATCGTCTCCATTCAGTCAGTGGAAATTCATATGGGGTGTTTCTTTGACTATTTATAGAGAAACATTGGCATTACTTGTCTGCAAAAGCTGCGTCTTATTGCGAGTTGATATATATGTTGAGATATATATATGTGTGTGTGTGTATGGGAAACCGGCGCAGGAATCAGAATATTGTTCTGCGTAAGCACCTCCTGTGTTTCGTCTGTGCCATCTTGTCACATCCTTCTCAAAGTTTTATTAATGAGGCCCCTGGTATTTTCTCATGACACATCAAAGACACTTACTCTATCGAATTGTAGTGTCATGACGATCTCCAGAGAGCACTTCATAACAGTTAATAAGCTACAGCTTGTGGTGCAATGTAAAGTTTAAGGTTCTTTTATGATAATGTGTTATTGTAGTGTACATTTGGACTGCCAGTAGAACTTTTTTTGTTTCTGTCTTTCTGCAGGAGCCTGCAAGCCAAGTCAAAATGAGTGCACCCTCCTCCCAAAAAGTGGTCCTGAAAAGCACCACCAAGGTGTCCCTGAATGAGCGGTGAGGCGCCACGCACCCTGTCAGCAGTTACACACCAGATGCAAGGGCCAGCCTTGGCTTGTGAAGGTTCTAGTGCTCCCTACGGAAGGCTACTGTCGGGGACCGGACCTGACATGGAGGCTATTCTGACTGTCCCCTATGTGTGCACTGCTCACTCAACCATGTTGGTCCTGTCCATTTTTCTTGGGGCAGATGTGATATGAACGTATACTAATTAAGGAGCACACAGTGCTGGCCCAGACCTAATATATTTTGTGAGCAGTGCACACCTCTAGACAAGGGGAGAGGGTAAAGGTCATACTGGGTAAGCCTAGGTTATCCTATGCTGGACCAGGCCGCTGTCCTACAAATGCCTGGCACTCATGCCTCCTGTTACCTTAAACAGCAGAGTATGCGTCAAGTATACGGCACCCCTATAAAGGGGGGAGGAAGGCTTAAGCTAAACGAGGAAGATGGGGCCCCACCTTTCTGCCTCTCTCAAACCAGTGGAAGTGAAGCACATGCTCCTTTCTTCTCTTCTCTCATTCTTTCTCCTCTCCACTAAGTCTATCAAAGACCTGGTACTCGGTCCTAGCTTGGACGTGACAAGAGCTCCCATGTCCCCTTGCCTCCTGAGTCTCTCAGTGGTTTGTACCACGTGTCACGGTCCATGCTGTAAGTGGCTGGGTGGCCAGGCACTCCTCATGCCCGAGGCCTCTGCTGCTGCAGCACGATGACACCCCCAGCCGGGCAGCTGGAGGCCTGTAAGTGGCAAAACGCACTCTTCTTCTGGTACCTTCTCTCTGCTACTGTTCTCCAGTCTGTCTTTGCACTGTGAGTTTTTCTTCATCTAAGTTTGCATATCTTGTGCTTGTTTGAAAACATGCTAAATTGTTCTGGATGTTCATGATTGAAAGGGAAATTGAGAGCCAACAAGTGGAACATAAGTCTCGCATATAAAACAGCCATCACAGGCTGTGTGGCTTCACCATAATGTGAGACATGACTTGATGTGGAACCTGCTTCCTCCTCTCTATATCCCCTGTCCCCTTCTTTTACTTCCTCCCTCTTTTTCCCCTCCCGCCTCTAAAGCTTCACTAACATGCTGAAGAACAAGCAGCCTGCTGCTGTTAGCATCCGAGCCACCATGCAACAGCAACATTTGGCCAGTGCCCGCAACCGCCGGCTGGCCCAGCAGATGGAGAACCGGCCCTCAGTGCAAGCTGCTCTCAATCACAAGCAGGTGAGGGCAAAGGTCCGACCAGACCTTTGGTTGGAACCACGTTGAGCCACTTTGTAAATTGAAGGTATACCGGCACTGACTATAATATAAAAGTTAATAGAACAGTAACTTGGTAATGCTAATATTAGAGATGGCAGTTTGGTTTTCATTTGATAACTTAACTAGATTGCCCGATTTCAACTTGAAACCTAATGAGTAAGAAAAAGTGTATATCTGGTGAACTTGAACCGGCATGAATCAATTTAAAAATGTTTACAATGAAATTATTGTGTAAAGAGAGTTATTAATCATAGTGCCAATATCAACCTAACTCTTAGCTCATTGTTTGTGCTTTTATTACCCCTAAAATGGTGTTGCTTTAAACCCACTGCCTATCTGTGGCAAAAGTGGTTGGTTTAGTCTAACCTTTACAGTGAATTTTCTTGAACGCAACAAATGGATCCTTTCATCACTAACCAGAGGAACATCTGCTCTAAGTCAATTGATCAGAGACCACGTTTTTAAGGGGTTCCACTTCTTATAATCGGGTTAATTGCTATTGACAATAGCATGCTAGTTTAAACAATATTGGATTTGTGAGTGACAGTAACTGTTAATGGAACTTTGTCAGATAAGGTTTTAGGTGCTTTGCTTTCTTTGCTAATTAAATGTCGAGTCGAATGCAGTTCAAATGTACCACAAATCAACTCTGCACCTGTTAAGCCCCAAAGCCCCCCTCGGAGGGCGATTTTTTCTTTTCACGACACTGTGTCTCAGGGCATCTTAATATTTAAGAACCTATTAATGTGTTCTACCAGATTAACGGGAAGAATCTCAGCTAACTGACGATACAAACTATTTTTACCAAAACAAAACACAAGTCTCATAAGAAGCATCTAAATGACCCCTGAGCGAAAAATGCTAACGCACTTTGGCCCAGAACTCAAGATAAAGATACCCTTATTACTAGTGGTGCACGATATTAGGAATTATGATGTCATCCCGATAAACCAGATAAAAGTATTAATAGCCCCGATAATATACAATATATTTTTTGGGTAAAAGAAAAAAATACTGCGGTGTGGGTGGATTGGGATGAGGGGCGCTTGTTTTTCACTCGGCTCCTCCCGTTTTGCCAGTACTGTGGTATTAGAGCAGGGGTGGGGAACCTCCGGCCCCGGGGCCGTATACGGCCAGCCAGACCATTTGGTACGGCCCTCGAGGTAATTTATAAACACACGCAAAAAAGAAAAAAAATGTAAGAAATCTAGACCGCAAAAAAATTAAACCAGCGAGTGCGTGTTTTTCCTGGCCAAGGTCAGGGTCCTTGAACACAACACGAGCCTAACGTGGTATATGTCTCGACTGACAGGGGCAGTTCTGCCGAGAGCACCAGAACGCCGCTCCGGCACTTCAGAAATTGCAGTACCGATAAGGAGCTGTACACATGCTGCAGTGTTTGCGTGTCTGTGTCTTTAGTTGAAAGCCCAGTGGTGATCTGTTCATCCGTCATACTGATCATACAGTCAATAACTGTGTTGTTATTAGCATCTGGTTAGCTAGCTATGCTAACGAATATAAGAAGCTTTTTCTACAAACAGTGAGGTAAAGGCACATCTTTATATGATCATTATAGTTGACAAGAGAATAAAGTAAACGGTTATAAAATACTATATGACAGTAAACAAAAGTTGTTATTAATAAAGAAGAATACAGTTTAAAGGGGAGTGATTTGTCAAATATTCATAAAGAAAAAGAAATCTGCTTCCAGTTCTGTTTCATCTGGGTGTTGAAGTGCACCAGATTGATGCTTTCAACTTCAACATTTAAAAAAAATCTTCCCGGGGGTGCTGGAGGAGGTTAGGTCCCCCCCCCACTTAAATCATGTTCACGTGGATAGGAAACTAAATACATTTGCACACATCTTGTGTCCATGTCTTTCTGTTTTGGTGGTCACGCCACACCGTGCATGTGGTCACACCACGCCACACCGTGCATGCATACGCATGTGGTCACACCACGCCACACCGTGCATGCATAGGCGAGTCATGGTGAGATATCTGGATTAAGAGGTTGCTTTTTCTTTGCACAGAATGAAATGAATGGGCTGTGATTTTAGTTTTTTTGAAGCAGAGGTCAATAATTTGTACGGCCCTCTGAGGATATTGTAAAAATGTAAATGGCCCTTGAGAGGAAAAAGGTTCCCCACCCCTGTATTGGTGGTTTAGGAAGAGGGGAGTTTTTCACAAATCCAGCGCTCCCTAACTCCTGCCTGGCTGTGACGTAGACGGTGTGCGGCCGTGAAGCCAGGACAGTAAACAAACATGTCGTCGGTAGTATGGGACCATTTCAAAGTTTCAGAGTTAGATAGTTCGCTTGCTATTTGTATTAACAAATGCAATGCAGAAGTTCCACGAGGAGGGAAGAAGGCAACGAGCTATAATACTTCCAACCTGATTAGTCACCTGAAACATCGCCATGGCTACGATGGTGTGTTAACAGCGTACGAAGACGCCTGCGCTGCTAAACTAGCGGCGAATCCAAAGCCAGCTGCAAAGGCACCGGGGCTTTGACCTATCGACGAGGCTTTTGAAAAAGGCAAGAAGTTTGCCAGAGACGACCCCAGGGCTAAAACGATCTCTAACTTCATCATAGAAATGATGGCGCTTGACGACCAGCCCTTCTCCCTCGTCGAAGATAAAGGATTCAGTCGGCTAGTTCATCATTTAACCAGGTGTGCAAAAACTACAGGTATATTATATATATATATATATATATATATATATATATATATATATATATTAGTATCGGTCTTGAGAAGCAGGAAGTTATCGGTATCGATTTCAAAAAACCAATATCGTGCATCCCTACTTATTACTTATCGTAGCTGCACATACAAGATATCAGATTAAATCTGAGGTTCCACAGATTTTTTAGGTATATATATCATCACTGAGTGATCCGAACTCGCGACAGGGAAAGCAAACACGTCACAACACGTAGCTTTTACGGGAGACCATCTCACCGTAGCTGTCAATCTGATCAAAAGACGTGTTCAATGGCATTAAAACGAGAAACGCGGCTGAATCGGTTAATCCATAGGTTGATAATGTTTCTGTGGATTTGAAAAAATTATTTATAATCCATAATTTTATTTGTATGTAAAAATCGGGTAAACGTTGGCTGTAGCCACCAGAGTTATCGCAGCTTCCGGTTTTGGCTATGCGTCAGTCTCACACACACACATTACCAAATAAGGAGTATGCAAAATCGAGCAAGGGGGGCCAGAGATGGGTGAAATGACCCCAGAAGTGGTTTGTGCTAAATCTCTCTAAAAAGGTCACATGTCGCTTGTTTGGCATCAATCTTGATACAGGGTACTTATTATGTTGTAGTTTGGATTCCTAAAGCTTGTAGTCTACCATCCCATCATTCAAGGGTGGTTTTCACTAAAAGTAATTTCTTTTTTTTGGATGGACACAACATTTTCTAACTTTTCTAAAACCAGAACTTTGTTAAGCTGAACTTTTACATTTCACTTTCTTATTGTTTTTGCTACCGAATGTTCTGTAAAATATCAAAGGCTCTTTTGCAAACTCTTGTTAAAAATGATTCATGGGTTTGAACGTTGTGTTTAAGTGCTTATAACAACCATGTGTAGGATTTTACTCCTCACATTTTCCGTCCTACATTTTTTAACAAAGTCATACTTGCGTCCGTGAATAACTTGTGTCAGAGCCTGAAGCAGCGCCTGGGGAAGAGCAACATCCAGGCCAGGCTGGGCCGGCCTGTGGGGGCTCTGATGCGGGGAGGAGCTCCTGGAGGCAGAGGAGGGATGAGAGGGATGAACAGGGGAGGCCTTCGAGGACGAGCAAGAGGAGGAATAATGAGAGGGGCCTTGTCCCTGAGAGGTGTGTGTCCACAACATCCCTTTCATCAATAAATACGTCCTTGTGTTCACTGTGGAACCTGGGTGTAGCTCTGTTGTAATGTGACTTTGTGTTGCACAGGGAAGAGAGTGGCTTCTACAGGCGGGCCCATGCGAGGTCGTGGCTCTGCGGGGCGCCTGGCGATGCGCAGAGCAGGCCGTAACCGTGGAGGACCTGTAGGCAGAGGAGGAGCTCTGTCCCGAGGAGCTGCACGAGGAGTCGCCGCCAGAGGTGGGAGTGCTAATGGTTAACTTTATAAAGAGTGAGGTCGGACCCTGAAGTTAGCATTGCTAGTGATCCTTATGCCAACGGGATTTTTCCTTTGGAATGTTACAGAAATAAGCTTGCTTAAAACAAACAATTACAGTGGTGTAAAGTAAGTACATTTACTCAACTACTTAACATATTTGAGGTACTTGTATTTTCATTTACTGCTTTCTATTTTTACTGTACTTCATTTTGGAAGACCATTTTGTACCTTTTACTCAACTTTTACTAACACCCAATACTTAGGAATGGGTTTTAAAATATGATCATTTGTTATAGATTAAACAATCCAACATTGATATGTAAGCAACTAAACCCATGAGTGGGTTAACAGAATTAAGAAACAAAAATATATTTTACAGTTCCCGCTTCTTAAATGTGAAGATTTGCGGCTTTTGTTTTAAAACATGTTGGATTACTTTTACTACGAATACTCGAAGTACATTTTCCTAATTATACTTAAATACTTTTACTTTACTAGTACCATTCTCAATGCAGTACTTTAACTTGAAATTAAGTATTTCCACACTATGGTATTAGTACTTTTACTCAATTAAAGAATCTGAATACTAGCTTCCACCATTGCAATAATTCGTACATGTTTTGCATGTATCTCCACATACTACACAACTGACAAAAGCAAACGTATACGCAGCATAACGCAGTTCAGAAACCACTGCTCTGACGCTTTTAAAGCAACTTCGAGATTTTAACAGTATCAGGGGACGTACAATTATTTTCGGGGCTTCACGGTCAGACCGTCATGACCGCCGTGAACATACTACCCTGGTGCACTATCACGATAGATATGATATCTCTGAAAAGGCATATCGTGGAGACCTAATATCGTCATATCGCCCCCCCTACGTTAGGCTGTAGAGGACAGGTCATAGTGGCATGACTTCATGTCACCACTGCTAAGATAAAGGCATCTGATATTCGCCATGATCATGCTCAATAGTCTTATTCAATACTCACTTGCTAGCAACTGACTCATTGAGGCTACAGACATTCACCAGTGTAGTTATCACTGATCTATTGTATGTTGTAGAACAACATGTGAAAATCTTCTCATCTAGTTTCAACTACAGATATCAGGCTTCCAACTCAAAAAGTATTTAAGACACGCAAACGGAATGTGCTAAAATGCTAACTCATCCCTGGGTTTTACGACTCATTCCTGCGCCACTCTAATTATGCGAGGGAATAAGATGCCTCTGTAACTGTCCGCTCCTAAAGAGACACTGAGTAGAACTGCTGACTCAGTGCAGTTCAGTCATTGTTTGTCTGTCTGCTTACAGGCCGCGGTGGTCTGCGAGGGCGCGGTGGCTTTGCTGGTCGAGGTGGTCGCGGGCGGGGTCGAGGAGTAGACCGGCAGTCTGTGACTCGGGAACAACTGGACAACCAGCTGGACGCCTACATGTCAAAAACCAAAGGTCACCTGGACGCTGAGCTGGACGCCTACATGGCGCAGGCAGACCCCGACAGCATGGAGTAACGGCGCAGACACACGGAGAGCCACTGCACACAGCTGAACTCACAGGAGGGTAGGCCGGGGAGTGGTGACTTTGGAACAGCAAGAGATCAAGGTTTCCCTTGGATGTGCTTCGACCACTGCTCAGTTCTGCATCAAGCTGCTCCTGCAAACCCCCTGTAAATCTGGAATAACTTTGTGAAGGGACCTTTCTAAACATTAACAAAACCCTGCGGTCAATAGAAGTGTTTTTTTATTCTTTTTTTTTTTTTAAATATGACGTGAAAAACACTTAAGACATTTGGGACGGATCTCTGTAACGCTCAGCTCTCCAGGCGATGTGTTTAACCTTCGTTGGAAATCTATTTTGAATGACGCCTGTTTATTTTGTACTCTTCTTTTAAATGTGATTTTAGCGTTAGTGTGCTCAGACCTTTGGGGATTGATTAATTTGCTTATCTTGGAAATGTTTGCAATGCAACACTTTTCTAAATTATTTGTTAAAAGAATGTAAGCAAAGAGTTCAAAGCCAAGTTTCCATTTGTTATTGTTTTGTATTTAAAAGATGTACACTGTTTTTGTTCCTCTGGATCTTCCAGCTGGCGAATGCCGCTGTCATCCTTAACCTGTACTTGAGAGCATTTGTATGACTTTATCCAAAGCAAGTAAAATAGGTTTTTAATTAAAACGGAATTGGTTTCCCTAATTGTGTCCATCGTATACATTTGAATGGGGTATAATTGTTTCCAGCAGAATAAAAAAAAAAAAAAAAGTACGAAGGGATAAGACAACCTGTTGCTGCGAATAGAGAAATGCTTGTGTTCTATAAATTTACTATTTTGGTTATATCAAAGTGGAATATTGATTTGTCATCTGTTAAATACCAATAGACATGCATTACATTTTCTAGTTAGTGTTCTACAGTGATGTACCTGAACGCGTTCAATGAACGATCGTTCATGAACGCGTTCATATTTTGGGCGAACGTGAACTGAACGTACTGTATTTCCGCTAGATGAACGTAATTGAGAACGCGTTCATTATCAGCACTGTATAACGGCGTTCAAAAGTGCGTTCATTCTCAGCACTGTATTATAACGGCGTTCAAAAGTGTGCCAGATTTCATATGCCTTTCAGCCGAAAACCCAGTTAAAACGCACCGTAAACAGGCTTCAAAATAATGCGGAAAACCACCCAATCTGGCAACAGCAAGCTGCCTGTGACGCGTACGCGCCTGTCACCCCTGGCTGTCGCACTAAAATATAAATATACTAAATATATCAGACTCCTCACAAGAAACAATGTGGAACCGCGGAACCGGCGAGCATTGAATGAAGTATGGACGAAGGAGAGCAGCTGCAGCAGCACTCGCTCAGAGTGAGACTCTACGGCAGGGGTGGGGAGCCTCCGGGCCGTATACGGCCCGCGAGACAATTTGGTACGGCTCTCGAGGTAATTTATAAACACACGCAAAAAATAAAAAATGAAAGAAATCTAGACCGCAAAAAAATTAAACAAGCGAGTGCCTGTTTTTCCTGGCCAAGGTTAGGGTCCTTGAACACAACACGAGCCTAACGTGTCATCACGTGGTATATGTCTCGACTGACAGGGGTGCAGTTCTGACGGAGAGCACCAGAACGCCACTCCAGCACTTCAGAAATTGCAGTACCGATAAGTCCATACACATGCCGCAGTTTCTGCGTGTCTGTGTCTTTAGTTGAAAGCCCAGTTGCGATCTGCTCATCTGTCATACTGATCAGACAGTCAATAACTGTGTTGTTATCATTAGCATCTGGTTAGCTAGCTATGCTAACGAATATAAGAAGCTTTGTCTACAACCAGTGAGGTAAAGGCACATCTTTATATGATCATTATAGTTATCAAAAAAATAAGAGAATAAAGTAAACAGGTATAAAATACTATATGACAGTTATTAATAAAGAAGAATAGGCCTACAGTTTGAAAGGGGAGTGATTTGTCAAATATCCATAAATTAAAAGAAAATCTGTTTACAGTTGTGTTTGGGTGTTGAGAGATGTGTCCATAGATCTCCTAATGTTGCTCTCAAAGTGCACCAGATTGATGCTTTTAACTTCAACATTTAAAAAAAAATCTTCCCAGGGGAGCATGCCCTCCGGACCCCCCTAGAGGAGGTTAGGTCCCCCCCCACTTAAACCATGTTCACATGGATAGGAAACTAAATACATTTGCACACATCTTGTGTCCATATCTTTCTGTTTTGGTGATCACGCCACACCCTGCACATGCATGCATACGCGAGTAGTGCTGCGTACCTGGACTCACATTCAGGTTCAGGTCCGGACTCAAGTCCAGAGGTTCAGGTGCAGGTCCGGACTTATAAGTCCGGACCTGAACCCATGGCTTGTGTCAAGTTGTGTGAGTAACTAAAGTGAACTTATTGTGAGCTAATTATCAATTGAAAATTAACTCATAATCAACTCAAATTCAAACTCGTGAGGTTTATTGTGCTCCCTTCCAACTTGTGTCTACATTTCTCTACAAAGTACAAATGTAAAAAAAACACTTTTTGCCACTTAGTCTACAAATGACTTATGACAGCAGTGAACTACTACAAAGTTCAAACATTTATTTCATTTACCAAACAGTCCCTGAGCTGACTGAGCCTAAATCCCTAAAGCGTTGCTGAAAGGTAGAGTGTAGAGTAGACTATACGCATTACACTGTTACACACCTACTATACAGTATACACTGTAGTGACTGTACAGTCAGAGTGTACTGTACTGTCTGACAGTACACCATGTATTTTCTACAACTCTACATGTGTACATTATACAGTACATACTACATACATAGTGATGTACATACACACTGTTAGAAATTAAAATCAATGTTGATATGGCGTAATTTTGAATTAAATACACTATTTAATTTAAATCAGTTTTATTCTGAAAACACCGAAAGTTCACACTATTAACTTAATACTTTTATTCTGAAAATTCTTCACTTCCGGTTAGCATTAGCATGTGGCGAAATGCTACGTTTTCAAACTGTGAATCGAAGGTGAAATGACATGTGATGTTGTACACTGAGCACACTGGGATTAGCACTCATTTATTGACGCTGAATAACGTTTATCAGGGAATGTTTAAATAACAACAGACACCAGAATATACGTAAGTGCTAGTCTTTTTGCGAGTCCAAGTACCGGTTCCCGACGTTCCGGTTTTAACCGGACTTGAACCGAAACTTTTTACAAGTCCAGTACCGGTTCGGCGTACCGGTACGCAGCACTATACGCGAGTCATGGTGAGATATCTGGATTAAGAGGTTGCTTTTTCTTTGCACAGAATGAAATGAATGAGTTGTGATTTTAGTTTTTTTAAGCAGAGGTCAATAACTTGTACGGCCCTCTGAGGATATTGTAAACATTGAAATGGCCCATTAACATCGTACAGGAGACAAATAATAGCTCGCAGCAACTTATTGAAAAAAGAACTATGAACTATAAATTAGTTCATTTTTGAAACCATGAACTTTAGTTCAACATTTTGAATTATGAACTATGAACTGAACTAGTTCATTTTAAAATGTGTGAACTGTGAACTGAACTAGTTCATGTAGAAAGTGAACTTTCCCAACACTGGTGTTCTACTAGCACAAAGTACCAGCAGAGTTTAATTACTTCAACTTATCATAAATACATATTTCAAAGTGGAATTATACCACATTTGATATGCAAGTAAATGTTACACTGAATAGACTAATATAGTGTTATGTGCCACCTGCAAATGTATAGATGCTTTATTTTAAAGCCAGTGTGTAGAGGACATGATCGTCAATATATTATGCTATAAATTAAATCAATCAATGTTTATTTATATAGGCCAATATCACAAATGTTACATTTGTCTCAGTGGATGTCGCAGTTTGTACAGAATATCAGTATGACGATACGACACCCTATGTCCAACTTCCAGAGAAACCCCACAGTTTAAAGGGGAACTGGGAGAAACCTCAGGGAGAGCAACAGAGGGACAGACGTGCAATAGATGCCGTGTGTAAATCGAAGAGATAATACATTTTACAGCGTAGGTAGACCAAATGTTTGGAAATGCATGTCTATAATAAGAAGATGAATCCACGAGGATGTCAGCTATCCTGTGGGAGCCATCAGGGAAGTAGTATGATGAGTCAGGCTGGACCAGTGACAGATTCCGCCACGACTCGAAGTCCAGGGTTGCGTTCGGATAGTTTAAAAATCAGCTCCTAAGTTCTAACCCTATCTCCTATTCCTTGACCTCTGAGTGAAAGGTCACGGGGTTAAGGGATAGTGGATAGGAGAATTCAAAAGGACTTAGGAGAAGAGACTATGGTACTTTAGAGAATCCGACTGCACTCTCACTATCCGACGTGTTCATGATGCGCCAGCGGACGTCATTTTGTGCGTCTGCTGCTGTGGGGAAACTATGAAACTACAGTTTTCTATACAGCGGACTACAACATGGATGCTCAATAAGAACGAGGGACTACTGTGAACTCATCTAGAGACTGCTCCGTGCTCTGATGCTGCTGCTTTGCTTTATGAACGTGGACAACAGAGAAACATATTCTTCAGGACCAAAGTTGGAATTTAAATAAAAAAGGAAAGTGAAACTTATGCTCGTCCCCCTCTCCCTCCGGTCCACATTAATACTAATGATCCCAATACGTATGATTGTTGAACTATGAAAAGATCGTAAAATCAATACAAATGTATTTATTATAAACGTTAGTCCTTAACATCTATCACTGTGTATATCACCATTCAAACATCTTTTAAAAGTTGAACAAACCCCACACAGCTCAGTGAAGACTGTGAGATGTTGACTTTATTTGATCATTTCAGTAAAAACTAACGTTCATATTTCTCTTTTTGATTATAATACTGATGAACGTTCAGAACAAAGCACTTTGGCAACTTACCACATACGTTTTAAAAAGCTTAACTTTCATGATATAATTTCTCCGTCGTCATCTTTTGTTTCCGTGAACGGCCGACTGTTGTGCGCGCAAATGCTGCGGCTGCAAGGCATTGTGGGGCAGCATTTTCTCCTCTCCTTTCGGTGAGGGAGGTCCAGTGGTTCCTAAGCTAAAGGAGGTTATAAAGGAAGTTTGAAACCTCCTTTCCTTTCATCTAGAGAATTGGAACAGCACTTATCATGGCTGCCACTGAGGGACTTCCGGGTCATTTCACTCCGTTAGGAAGGTTCCTAAGCTAAATGGACTATTCCACTTCAGCCCAGGACTCAGGATGCAGGACACAGCACAGGACCAGCCACGACTCAGGATCCCGGCGTAGATAGACACCAGGGCTCGTTCATCAGTTCATCAGGCAGGCATAGCCCCACCAGAGATACGACGAAATGCATCAAGCAAGAAAGAGCGCCAACAACAGTCTACTGACCAAAGACATCCTCTCTCTGGCCTTGTGCCAAAAGCCGCCTTAAATCCAGGAAAAGTTTCCTGAAGAGCGTCCCACCCCGAGCATTAGCAGTGAAAGAGTCACTCGGTGGGAAGAAAGACTTGACAACCTCCCATCAGCAACAACAATGGAGCTAAAGGCGAGCGAGGCACTGCCCCCTGGAGCAGACACAAACTACGCAGTGTGGAAATGCCTAAACAGAATAAGATCTGGTGTTGGACGTGCAAAAGCCACTCTCGCCAAATGGGGATACCTAAATGACGGGGACGTTGTGTGTGACTGCGGCATTGAACCAGTGGTGTAGTCTACGTGATACGCGGGTATACGCCGTATACCCACTAGAAAATGCCAGTGATTTCCGTATACCCTCTTAAAAATGAGCGATGATACGTAACAACTTCATTTTGTGACTGCGCTTTCACGCTTTCGCCTCTTCGTTAATACTTTTGGACGTCTGGAGCTTCCGTCGCATGTGGCCTGTGGCCTGTTGCTAAGCAACAGCAACACACGGCTCTGACAAACCCCAAGTTTCTCTAACGTTATCAGAATTTGATCCGTCCACAATTCAAGTTCGCGGAGCGCTAAACAGGAAGCAAACATGAAACGAAAACAGACGACGATATTTCAATGTTTCCCCCTATTACCACTATAGAAGAAGAGCCATGTCAGGTGGCTATTATCTCCTTGTTTCGGACACAGATGAGAGCTCCTGGCCAGCCTTGTGGACTGAAAGTCAGGCTACAGTATGGAATTTAAGAACAGGCATCCTTGGTTAGAGTGGAGGGACAGAAAGTTAGGTAAATAGATTAGACGACATGAGACGTCCAGACTCCAGAGCACACATAATAGCCCAGGAGCTCACGGAGAAGGGTGGACAGGATTTAGTTGGACATTTGGTGAGAGCTGTGTCAGAGACTGTTTTTGCAGAGACAGATTCTGTATTCAGAACAGCACACTATTTTGCGAAGATGAACCAACCTTTTACTGACCATGATAGTCTCATTGAGCTTCAGGAAAAAAATTGTGCCAAAATGGGCACTAGTCTGCACTCAAGGTACAGTTCCACAAAAATTGTAAAACACATAGCAAAAGAGATGCAGAAAAAACTACAGCTACATCTGCAGGGCGAGTGGACGAACACAGTGAACCCAGTATGGAGTGCTTTTTCAACCCTCATTTATTGAGGTGAAGCTTATTTGTTAATTTGTTTCTTGTTTGAAGCTAATTTGTCTTGTAGCACTTCAAGGATGTTTGCTTGTTCATTTAAGCTGATACAGTACATAGTTTGACACTGATTTATGGAAGATAATAGGGCTGAACAAGTTTGAATAAACTAATGCATTGAAAAATAGGTTTAAAATGATTATTGTGTGATATTTGTGCAGACCTATGCGAAACACAGATGTTTTTTTAAGTGTAGGATATGATGTGTGGGCCAGGACATCTGTAGCATGACCATATGTATTGTATATTACTTGAAAATTGCAGTAGGCCATATTGAGATATTGATAAAAATGTCGATTAATTGTTCAACCCTAGAAGATAAGTGGGCTTTTTCCATCATTGTTCATTCTTTTATTTTTGTATTGTTAATGTCACTGGCAGTTACAAGTCACATACAAATGCTTATAATACATTGACATGTTGATAACACATAACCAGTCTCAAGACTAGTTATGCATTAGTGAGTGTGATGGTGTTCATGAGGTGTTGCTTCGAGACAGGTGTCGCTCCGCGATGCGTCGCTCTAGGATGGATGAATACAATTATTAGAGTATACCCACTACAAAAAAGTAGACTACACCACTGCATTGAACCACAAACCATGCAACATCTCCTGATATGCCCCCTGCTGGAGCAACCCTGCACAACATCGGACTTGGCAGAGTTTAATGAGAAGGGACATCAATGTGTTCAGCTGTGGCTGAACTACATCTAACCAAGCCCTGTAACTGACTGCCTTGTGGACACGATAATAAGAAGATAATCAAAAAGAGAAATATGAACGTTTTTACTGAAATGATCAAATAAAGTCAGCATTTCACAGTCTTTACTGAGCTGTGTGGGGTTGTTCAACTTTTAAAATATGTTTGAATGGTGATATACACAGTGATAGATGTTAAGGACTAACGTTTATAATAAATACATTTGTATTGATTTTAAGATATTTTCATAGTTCATACAATCATACGTATTGGGATCATTTGTCATCAGTTTCCCCACAGCAGCAGACGCACATTCATGACGTCCGCTGGCGCATCATAAACACGTTGGATAGTGAAAGTGCATTCGGATTCTCTAAAGCAGGGGTTCCTAACCTTTTTTCCCAAGAGAAATGACTCCTGTTGGAAGTTGCGCCTCCCCCCCCCCCCCACACACACACACACACGGGGGGGGGCGGGGGGTGCAACAGCAGTAATTAAAGTTTCAAAATCTCAAAAAATGCTACAGCTACTGTCACAAACTGGATGAATGTGAAGTATTTTGTTGAAGGAGGATGAAAGCGTAATCAAGGAGCAACCTGATCTCACCAGAATGCGTGACTCCACCACGACTCCTTAACACCACAATGCGTGATGGACTTACGAACTTTGTTACATTTGCGTGTCGGCACCACGCAAACAACCCCAATGTAAAGTGAATGAGGCTCCTTTGTCGTGGTGCACACACGCATTTCTACAACGTGCATTGTGTGTAATGCAACTGTTTTTATTAAATTAGTTAGTTTTTAAGGAAGGCCAGAGCTTCAGCTGTGTCAAATAGATTGTTCCCTTCAGTTAACGTTATTTAAAAGATAATGATCATGTCCCCTGTATTGTATTACGAGCGTCCATTCCCATTGGATAACGGAGAATTTTACACCCGGAAGTAAGTAGCCTATTCTCCTTACTGTCGATTGATTTTACAGTGATATCTGCACTACTCATCGACTAAAAAACACCAGATTATCCTTGTTAATCACACAACATTGATTGGTTTGAATTGTGTGCAATGCTTTTGTATTTTCCCCCTTCGATTCGGAGAAACAAATATTTTTTCGGAGTTTTTGGACGGCAGAAGACACTACACTACCCAGAATCCTCAGCTATCGTTTGGGACTACACCATGTGCTTAGCTTGACAAACCCCGTGATCAGTCCTCAACCTCTGTGATTGGATGCGCGACGTTTACACAGAGCGTCCAAAAGGACTTTGAAATGGAATGAAACCCATCGACGGCACACTATTCAAAACAGGAATCGAACGTGTCCTACCCCCCCCCCCCCTTAGGTCACAGGCTCCTCCAACAGTGCTACGCAATAAAACAGATGCACAGAAAACATAGTGAAATAGTGCAATAAGAGTCTATATACAAGTGATTGGAATATGATATATTAGATAAATAATTTCTAAGTAGCAGCCAGATGAATGTTATTTCTAAGTTCAGGTGTTTAATAGTCTTCTGGCCTGTGGGATGAAGCTGTCTCTGAGTCTGGTGGTTTTAGTCCGGATGCTGTGGTACCGCCTGCCAGACTGCAGCAGACAGAACCGTTTGTGGCTGGGGTGATGGTGGTCTTTTATAATCCTGAGGGCTTTCTTTAAGGTTAACCTGGTATTTTTACTCCACTACATTTATTTTAGTTACTTTACAGATTTGGATTAATGATGTGAAATATAAACAACCCTTAAATCAGACTTCAGTGACACCTGAATGAAATTCAGTGAAGGTGATTGTCAAGTGCCAACAATCAGGAGAGATATTTGATAGTTGGTGTTTGAGAGACTAAATATTTATCTGCAGATCCGTTTAAAGCATATTCATTACTCGTTATTCTCTAATAGTTCATTAAAGACTGTATATAATTGCTATTTTGCACATCCCTTTCAAGATTTCAAGATTTTCTAAGGTTTATTGACATATCATATACACAACAGTGTAGTTATGCAATGAATGAACAACTTGGGTCACAGGTTCATCAACAGTGCATTACAAGACATCTATCAATGTGTGTATACTTCCACCATTACACTGTCGTATTCTGCACATTTCTTTAAATAAAGCCTTATTAGTTAGCACATCCTCCTATCAGGCACTAAACTGTTTTACTCTAGATATCATTTGAGTATCTTCTTGATATTTTCTATTCTATATTTATATAATTGACCTTCTACTTTCCCACTATTTTGTATACTCTTAATATTTGAATGTTTTCATAAAATATAACACATTCAAAAGTGCGTTACAAAAATGAAAGACATTAAGAAAAAGGCATTTTAAACAGTCATTAAAAAGCAACACAATCTTCCTGCATTGCAATTACTCTAAACGTGTAATAACGTGCTTTAACCAGTAGGTGGTTTGGGTTAAAAGGCTGTCAAGTTTACAGTGTTAACAAAATAAAATATACTGCTGTTTCCGGTTTAGTTTACGACGAATATTATTTTGTTATTGTTTTGATATTTGTAACACAAAAGCGATGGAAAAAACCCATAGCAACCAAAAGATGGTCTTAACATGACCCAGTCGTCTAGTAGTTAATAAAAAACAATAATATCAAAACAAAATATTACTACTAACTTTATTGTGAAATTAAAACAGAACGGTAAAAGAATAGTTTCCGGTGTATGCTGATGCCCGATCTCTGTAGATAAATAAAGAACTAAGACAGATGTGTAATATTTAATGCAGCCAAACCATTTATTACAATGCATTCATGTGATGACTATCAAAGAGTAAAGCAAGCACTGCTGAATAAAGTATGATTTTCTCTTTTACGAAACGTTTTTTTTCATATGGAATGCAGTTGGAGGTCAACCAATCAAAGAACTTGAGGACTGATCATCACGGGGTTCATGGTGTAGTCCCAAACGATAGCTGAGGATTCTGGGTAGTGTAGTGTCTTCTGCCGTCCAAAAACTCCGAAAAAATATTTGTTTCTCCGAATCGAAGGGGAAAATACAAAAGCATTGCACACAATTCAAACCAATCAATGTTGTGTAATTAACAAGGACAATCTGGTGTTTTTTAGTCGATGAGTAGTGCAGATATCACTGTAAAATCAATCGACAGTAAGGAGAATAGGCTACTTACTTCCGGGTGTAAAATTCTCCGTTATCCAATGGGAATGGACGCTCGTAATACAAGACATGATCATTATCTTTTAAATAACGTTAACTAAAGGGAACAATCTATTTGACACAGCTGAAGCTCTGGCCTTCCTTAAAAACTAACTAATTTAATAAAATTAACAATTGCATTACACACAATGCACGTTGTAGAAATGCGTGTGTGCACCACGACAAAGGAGCCTCATTCACTTTACATTGGGGTTTTTTGCGTGGTGCCGACACGCAAATGTAACAAAGTTCGTGACTCCACCACGCATTGTGGTGTTAAGGAGTCGTGGTGGAGTCACGCATTCTGGTGAGATCAGGTTGTCAAGGAGCACTATTGGAGTGACTTTGATGGTTATTGGACTCAGGATTCATTCATTTGGATTCCCGCTGTATGAAGAAATGAAAGGACGGCGCAAGTGGAAACAATTCACAAAGGGATTAAACTGTTTAAAACATATGCTCAAAGTAAGCCGGATTTTGCCGATGTGTTTATGTGGATTCAAAAGTCGTAAATAATCTACAAAATGGAGGAGACCGATCTGATCGGAGCAACTGTGACAAATAATCCAACTGAAACCGGCATGGACAATGGCTATGTTTTAAAAATGCGCTTATCCAGACAAGCCTGGTTTGGACACTTTACGGGCTGAAGAAACATTTATATTAAAGAAAAAATTATACATTTTTGTATTTTTATGCCTTTATTAGCTACTAACTTGAATTTTTATTAAAATTAATTAATCAATTATTTTGTATATGTTATTGTAATGTAGAGACAAGGCTTTTAGTGACAATCATGTATTGCCTTACAATTATATGTCCCAAAAAAAAGATGATATTTGGCCTCATCATCTGAGGCCTGGCGCCCTCCCTGCGATCTTTGGCGAACCACTGCTCCTAACCCCCAATTTCCACCGGGTCCGTCTGCGGCGCGTTACGGCTGCGCCGCGGCGGTCGTACGCATCGCGGCCACTCTAGTCAATGGGTGCTATTCCACTACCGCGCCGCGTTACGTCCCAGAAGCGGCTCGGCGCAGCGCTTCTGATTAGGATGAATCCTATTTTTGCCGTAACGTAAGATCGGGCAGGCAGCCCCCCCTCGCAGGAAGTGGAAAGGTGAGCATCCGGGTCAGGCCCATCCCCCACATGTGTCACTACCCGATCCGTCACCCTGCCCGATCGGTTCTGCGCATGTGCGAGAGGGTCCGCCATGTTGGACAACTCCGGACGGCAACACAAGATGGACACTTGACACAGTGGCTTTTAGCAAAGCTCAAAAAGAAAAACCGAGAGAGATGAGTTATTGTTATTACAACGTGACTTCACTATTATTTAACAACTCTTTTTATTGGGTTCTTTTATTTGGGGTTAAGTACATTGTCAGAATAAGTGAGGAATGAATTTAACTTCTGTTAGACAGCCATATGCCATACATTTTTGCATACATTCACAGTAAATATTTATATATAAATATTTCAGTATTCCAACTGTCTGTCCGCGGCATCTGCGCACTGTACAACACACACACACTGTACAACACGCACCTACACACTGTACAACACATACCTACACACTGTACAACACACACCTACACACTGTACAACACACACCTACATACTGTACCACACACACCTACAGCTGCTAAAGCATAATCAGGCTACAGCCGTTGTGTATTTTATTATGTGAAGCACTAAATGGTTTTAGAAAAATATGGACTCTTTGTAGATATCTACTAAACTAAATCAAATAAAGAGAGTATGCCTGTTATACTGAGTGATATATATTCTACACACTGCTCTGCTTTCTGCAGGACCTCACAGCTGTTCTCACTGTAAACATCGCGTTGCGATGAGAGCAGGTTCTCAAATAATATCCAGGGGATGCATGCAGAGCTGTCATTGGCTGAGATAAGTCCGGCCGTGCGTCACGCCTCCACCGTTCCCGGAAATGCATCCGCGGAGGAGCCGTGGAGGAACCATCAGTGTATCCTCGGTTATAGCTCCTCCAGAGAGCCTCCTCGACGCTCGATCCTCGGTCCTCGGTGTGCATTTAGAGAAATGAGACGTCCTTCAAAATGGCGCGCTGAAATTCATTTCCGGGTCACTACCGGAGGACCGAGGAGTCGAGGAGGGGAAATTTGAGTATTGAGAAGCCTCTACAGTAGTCACAGATGGTACACGACACGCCCACCTGACACGACACTACGGTGGCTGAGAAGGGTCTAGCTGCGGCCGCGGACAGTGGAGGTTGAACCAAGCCCCCAGGAGTGCGCCGGAGTCTTGTGGCCAAACGGCGGTACTACACTTCCTTTGTGGTCTCTAACTAGTTGGATCATTTTTTTAAACTAAATAAACTACCCAGTATGAACGTTCCCGGGTAGCAGTTCTCTTCCCTTCCCCCCATCCTAACCCTAACCACTCCCTACCTTTTTACCTAATCCTAATCTTCCTTCCTCCCTCCTAAACCTAAACCCCAAAACCTCTCCTACTGTAGAAATTAAAATCAATGTTTATACTACATGGGCTGTATGATGTAAATCTCGTCAATTCGCTTTTAACGGTGGTGCCTCTCAGCCACCGTAGTGTCGTGTCAGGTGGGCGTGTCGTGTACCGCCGTGTATTGGCCGCGGCCGCAGCTAGACCATATTGAATTTAGCAGACCTCCCTCCTTCATCACAACACATACGATACGCACAATGGACAACGAGGTTTTCATCATGGAAGTGGAAAAACACACTATTGTATATGATGTAACCAATGCTTACTACAGGGACAACATCAGAAATGTCAAGGCCTGGTGTTTAGTCGCTGCAGTTTGTGGAGTGGAAGGTAACAACTACATATTAGGAAATGTATAACAACAATAAACACAATTTAAACAGACACAAAAATAAAACATTTAACTACGTAGCCAATTTACTTTCTTGTAGAAGTACAAATGTCCAGGATGCCCGAATCAATAACAAAACTGCGAGCCTGCACGCACGATGCTACGCTTCTGGGACGCTTCCGGTGGATTATGGCGCTAGACGGACCCAGTGGAAACTGGGGGTTAGTCCTTTTGAATCCTCCTATCCACTATCCCTTATATGAAGGTAGATATGGTGCAAAATGCGAGAGCGTGTAAAACCTGATGTGAGCACTTGCAGAAAAAAAATCTGAGCTTGTGTGCATACATTTACACTTGTATAAAATATCCACGTAACTGTGAACCAAATGTACACTTGTATAAAATATCCACGTAACAGTGAACCAAATATACACTATAAAATATCCACGTAACTGTGAACCAAATGTACACTTGTATAAAATATCCACGTAACTGTGAACCAAATATACACTTGTATAAAATATCCACGTAACTGTGAACCAAATGTACACTTGTATAAAATATCCACGTAACTGTGAACCAAATTTGAAGTCACAGAAGAAGAAAAAAAGTGTTAGGGTCTGAAAAAATCTGTGATAGTGAGCACCTCTCCTTTGCCGAGATAATCCATCCCACCTCACAGGTGTGGCATATCAAGATGCTGATTAGACAGCATGATTATTGCACAGGTGTGCCTTAGGCTGGCCACAATAAAAGGCTGAAACGTGCAGTTTTGCTTTATTGGGGGTGTCTGGGGGGGTCCGAAAACCAGTCAGTATCTGGTGTGACCACAGATCGGGCAGGGGGACAGATCGGTTAGTGACATCCGTCACCCTGGCCGATCGGTACTGCGCATGTGCGAGATGGTCCAACATATTCGACAACTCCGGACGGCAACCCAAGATGGACACTTGACACAGTGGCTTTTGGCAAAGCTCAAAAATAAAACTCGAGAGAGATGAGTTATTGTTATTACAACGTGACTTCACTATTATTTAACAACTCTTTTTATTGGGTTATTTTATTTTGGGTTAAGTATATTGTCAGAATAAGTGAGAAATGGATATACATTACATTTGTGCACACATTCACAGTACATATGTATTCAGTATGATAGCTGTCTAACAGAAGTTAAATTCATTTCTCACTTATTCTGACAATGTACTTAACCGGAAATACCAAGCAAATGCTACCCCGATGTAATGATTTATTTTGTAATAGTCACACTCGATTACGCCGATTTTGTTGTTGCCCCAGCTGGTCGACACCTCTTTTAGCAGAAACAAAGGCTACATTAATGTATTAAATCGATGTTAATCCATGCGTGTAGATGTGGAATTAACGGACGTGACGTTGTGCGATTGAGTTGCCAGGCAACGGCTTCGGTTCATGTTAATTTACAAACTCTTCAACTACAACCGTAGTTATATTTAAAAACATGTTAGAAGGCCTCACGAAATACTTTAATGCAAATTAAAATGTAAATGTGAAGGAATGTGTGTATAACAAAATACATCGGTCATAAACGAAACCGGAAACAGACGTAGGCAAGATCCTCAGCTCGATGATTGGATGGTTTAGCCGCAATGCATGTTGGGATTTGGTGTTTATGTGATGTGAAATCTGAAAACGTTTTTAAAAAATACAATAATATTGATATACTTTGTATATCTTAGCATATTCATACACACTGTTCATACTGCTCACAGGCTGATATCTAGTGTATTCATACCCCTCACTGTTTATTCATCATTCAATTCATTCTATATTTTATTCTGTATATTGTGTACATTACTTTTCACTTCACTGCTTGTTGCACCTGGTTAGAAGCTAAACTGCATTTCGTTGTCTCAGTGCCTGTAATCTGTGCAATAACAATAAAGTTGAATCTAATCTTGAGCAGGAACAAATGTATTTACTCAGTACATATCTGACATTAACGATTAAACACGTGTGCATTCTTTATAAATGCAAACCGACTCAAGCCGACTCCGGAGGTGGCGGTATGTACCTTAAAGTTGTTTGAAATCCGCCAAAAAACCGAGAGAAGAAGAAGAAGAAGAAGAAGAAGAAGAAGAAGAAGAAGAAGAAGAAGAAGAAGAAGAAGAAGAAGAAGAAGAACAAGAAGAAGAACAAGAAGAAGAACAAGAACAAGAACAAGAACAAGAAGAAGAAGAAGAAGCCGACTCCGAGCTGTCCGACTTCAGGCGTGCTTTTTGAGACCTCCTCCGGCTGCGATCGGCTATTCTCGTCTACTTTCGAGGCGAGCCGCAACGCGTCTCAAACAAGCCAGCAGCTCTGTCCCCGTTATTTTCACAAACACCCCGGCCACACATTTACTGACACAAACATTTGTATCATCTGTTGTAGACCCCAATAAATAAAAATAAAATAAGAACTTATTCTCAAAAAAGATAAACGCCATTCTTAAAATGACGAACAATAGTTTGATTAATATTGATTAGAGTGCCCAATAGAAATAAAATAATTGAGAGAAGAAAAAGAGATATGTTATCTATCAAAACCCACACTTTGTGTGGATATGTAGCACATTAACATTTTAATAGCACTTAATGACTGACTGAATGGAAATGACGATAAATGAAAATGTAAAACGAAAAAAGCGATCATGAAAATGTTTCCAATAAATGAATAAAATGATTTTTGACCACGTTGTTCAGATATATCTCATGTTTGTAACTAAATGAAACATGAATTGAAACAAAACACGGTATAAACTGAGGAGTGAGTCCCGTGAGGTTCATGTGTTTTCTTCACTCCGCTGGGAAACTGCTCTCATGTCAAGAAGCACCAGATCAGTGCACTGCCTCGTCCAATCAGTGAGCGATACACAGTAAGGGGGCGTGGCGAGTGTCTGAGGATTTCATCGAAGGATGGTCTGGTGGTTCCTCGGTTATCGCTCCTCCGGCAGAAATAAGAGCCATGGGACGGTACTCAAGATGGCTCAGACAAATCAACTTCCGGTGAGACCGAGCAGCGAGGAAATGAAAATAGTCGACCTGAGACGGGGCCAGTGACAGCATCCTATGGTTTATATATCTATGTGCTCTATGAGCGCACATACGGGTACTTCTCAGACATGGGTAATCTGTGACGTTTCGCTCTTTCAAAAGTTGGGCCATTTTATCTTCATGCGCCAATGAGCAACTCTCAGGAATGAATGAGGCCCCTTTTGTCAGTTTCATTTTAAACTGAAAGATAAAACGAGTTCCTTTCAAAATAAATTAGCAGCTTATCTCTGCAGAGATGCCTACCCTGATAAATATTCTACCAACAGAACACTCATGTTCAGATTGCAGCTTCTTACTCTGAACGTAGGCACCATTTTCAGCAAGCTGGTTATAAATGAAAAAGGTCACCCTGACAGAGTTCTAAATACTTCATAGAAAGTATTCAGTCATGTTTTCTGATGGATGAAAAGGTTTTGACTGCAGCAGATTTCTCAACAGAACTTCATTCTGCAGATTGTTATGCTCCTTATGCACATGGTCCCCAATTATCTTGAGCAGTGGTCTGTTAGCATGACTCAACCCCTGGAACATCCAAATGTCAAGCATTCCATTTGAGCACTAATAAGGTCAGGTAGTATGCGTGGATAAATGCATTAGCTCAGTAACGAAACATTACACTAAGAAAGTTAGCACTTTTAAATTCTTGATTATAGTTCTTGGATATGAGGACACTGACAGACAAGTGAGAGAAATAGTTGTTTATTTCAGTGTGTACACAACAGCTGTACAAAGGTTGCCACAATGTGCAATGATGTCACCAGATCAGCAATCTGAAAATACAGGAAGCAAAGGTTCAGTACAAGCTACAGGAGGTCACTTCACCTTCATGTGACTGATGAGAACAGCATGTGTACAGTTAGGAGCGCATGTTCCCACAGGCCTCCTCAGCAGGCTGCTGAAGGAGACCTCTGGGATGCTTTTTATTTTATGGTCAATTCCACAGCAAAACAAGAATGGAGAGTCCTGAGAGCCTTGGTATATGACCAACACAGAGAGCAGCACCACTCCTTAGATCAAGCTTTAACACCAGGGGGACATTCAGTGTACTCACAGGAAACAGACGAGTCCTTCCTCTTCACAGCTCAGGATCCTGAAAGTCAAGATTATTCAATGACATCCCAATTCATTATTCAACAGTTCTGAAGATGCAGATTATGTATTTCTCCTTGAACCTTTCAAAAGATGTCCTGCAGTAATAACCCACAATGCTCATGGAGTGGACATGTGGGTAAAGCATAACCACAGATTTATTCTGTGAGGCATTTCCAACGACACGGCCCTATAGGTAAAGGTCAGTCGGGATAGACCTCAGTTCTGTGACAGTCATACGCTCACCTCTGCTGTGACGCCCTGCTGCATCCTGGGAGGACAGCCTCTGCTGCTGCATCCTGGGAGGACAGCCTCTGCTGCTGCATCCTGGGAGGACAGCCTCTGCTGCTGCATCCTGGGAGGACAGTAAGGAGTGTGTCAGCACATGCAGTTCTGTCACATCACGATACCTTTGATCAGTGCCATCTTATCGTGATCTAACAAAGGTTTAGGAGAGTAGTATGCGAGTAGTTATCAAAGCTAGGCAGTTTGAGATGACAGCCAAAATGTATCAACACAACTGTTCCAGTTGCACCTCAAAGTAAGTGATGATCATTTCATTTGACATAGTAGTCAGAGGAATTTGCAACCCACCAACACGTTTTGTTTTTCACTACACGAACACTTCAAGTGGAGATCATAAGCAAAACATTCCCTCTAATGAGAACTGCCATATGGTGAATGGGCGTGTGAGCAAGTTGTTTATGCCAACTATCAAGAGGAAGACGTTTCACTGGCATGTAGGCATGTACTAACGCCACCTGCATACAGCTTTTTAAAGTCAGCCTGCTTCTAATGAATAATGTTTCAAATAACATACCAGGACTCCACACACAGGCAGCATGGAGACCAACGATGCCAGTTATTGAGTTTGTCTTGCACTGACTTATGAACTAACCAGCTGAGAAAGCAGCTGGCTGCAGATACCGTACAGTGCTGTCAGCATCAGGTGTTTTCAATCACTGGACAGACATCACAATAGCAGGAAGACAAACCCACCTACTGCTCTCAGTTCTGGAGTCTCAGGATTGTTCTGCCATCACAGCCACCTAAACACAGGACACACATTCAGTCAATACATCTATCTCAAGTCTAAAAGTTACTTTAACTCATTTGGTGGGCATCCAAATCTAACTGAACAAGTGCTATTTAAAAAGACCCTTTCCTTTCACCAGTTCAAGCACTACATTTCTAATATTAGAACATATCAAACACCAGCCTCAGCATGGCCTAGTGCCGTGCTGATACTCAGTATGGGCTCATGCGTCCTGCAGTAATATCCCACAATGCTCATGCAGTGGACATGTGGGGAAAGCGTAACAGTTAGGAGCGCATGTTCCCACAGGCCTCCTCAGCAGGCTGCTGAAGGAGACCTCTGGGATGCTTTTTATTTTATGGTCAATTCCACAGCAAAACAAGAATGGAGAGTCCTGAGAGCCTTGGTATATGACCAACACAGAGAGCAGCACCACTCCTTAGATCAAGCTTTAACACCAGGGGGACATTCAGTGTACTCACAGGAAACAGACGAGTCCTTCCTCTTCACAGCTCAGGATCCTGAAAGTCAAGATTATTCAATGACATCCCAATTCATTATTCAACAGTTCTGAAGATGCAGATTATGTATTTCTCCTTGAACCTTTCAAAAGATGTCCTGCAGTAATAACCCACAATGCTCATGGAGTGGACATGTGGGTAAAGCATAACCACAGATTTATTCTGTGAGGCATTTCCAACGACACGGCCCTATAGGTAAAGGTCAGTCGGGATAGACCTCAGTTCTGTGACAGTCATACGCTCACCTCTGCTGCTGCACCCTGGGAGGACAGCCTCTGCTGCTGCACCCTGGGAGGACAGCCTCTGCTGCTGCACCCTGGGAGGACAGCCTCTGCTGCTGCACACCTGAAGAAGGCAGGAGAGAGTGAGCACATGTTCGCAGCATTGACGTTTTATCATACTCGACATGCATGTCTCCCTTTTGATGAAATGCGTTCCACCTGCAGTGGTTTGCATGTGCTATGTACAGACACGGGGTGAAGCCATTGCTTTCTAATGAATAGTGTTTCAACAAACATACCAGGACTCCACACACAGGCAGCATGGAGACCAACGATGCCAGTTTGTGAGTTTGTCTTGCACTGACTTATGAACTAACCAGCTGAGAAAGCAGCTGGCTGCAGATACCGTACAGTGCTGCCATTATACCACATGTGTTGCACTCCCCTGGAGGTCAGCATCACTCTCCACAGTTACTTTGAAAACATGGTTTGTTGTCTTTCTGGAATCTCGTGCATCGATATCAGCCACCTGTTGGTTTAAGGGACGTCTAAGTACTCACATCACGCTGCAGTGTTGAAGGCCAGGGACGACACCTGTTGAGGCAGAACTAGTTACTATGGGTTCCCATAAGCAGTGGCAGCAGAGAGAGACTGCTGTGTGGTGTTCAGTTGGGCATCTCTCAATCACACGTCAGAGCAGTTGAACATTAAGCCAATCATCATGACACTTGAACAGTCACTGAATTCTGAAATGCAACTTACCAAGCTGTCCTTACGGTTTCATCACCTGCCAAAGAACAAAGAATGTTAAAAGGACTGCCATAAACTAAAATATTTATATTGATAAATGTAACAGATGTCTTTTCTCATAAGTAACACTGCTACAAGCAGCAGCAGTGGGTTGCAAGAGAATGATTTGCTCTATGCACTGTATGAGCTCTACGGCCCACCCAACAGGACCAGAGCGCATACTGTGCCAAGCGGGTCAGAAGTGCATCAACAGAACACGTTTACTTGAGGAAAATGTCGAGTAGCATGTGCAGGCTTGCTGTATTTAAAGAGGTGGCGTCTACTCAACTGAAATGCTATCAAGTGGTTGATGATGTTTTGGATACCTAAGCAGTGAGGGCCACCCTTACCCTACCCCAGATCTTATAGAACAAGAGTATCCCGATTACATTAAATGCAAACTAGTCGTTGCTGAAGCTTGTGCCAAAAACTGACGCAAGTCAAATGTCCATGGAAGCCTGAATGTTTAGGTTGTCAGGCTCCGACTAGTTTCATGGTCTGATATGAAAAGACAGAACACGCATGACATCTCAACTGGTTTTACTGTGTCTTTCTGATTAAAGAACACCTACAGATCTTATGCACCGATACTCATTTATACCATAGATGCATTGATGACACCATTGACTGAATCCATGAAAACAAATACTAACCTCATATCCAAGAGGGGCAGCTCAATCTTCCCCATCGAGGCGAGCATATCGAGTAAGATCATATCCTGTAATGAAAAGGGAAACAATAGTGTGTTATTACGGAGAGGTTTGAACATAGCCATCTCAGCCAACAATTAAACAGAGCCAATATTGGAAGCAAAAGCAACTAGACTTTATTAAAAGAAAAGGGGGAAACCTGTCATCATGCTGAAAGTCTTGTATGAATAAAATAATGCGTTTCTTTCATTGGGGGGGGGGGGGTGTTCGAGGAAACCGTGATGCATCTCTAAACCAGTGGACAGGGTGAATGTGCCAGGCCTCATTGACACCGTTCTGCAACCAGCAGTGCAGAGGTGAAAGCAAAACCTGATGTTCTATAGCGACTGTTGTCCTGAGATCAGCCCACTGCATCGGGCCATCCTCCTGACAAGTGGCTCTGCTAGGACCAACGCGGTGATCTGGTACTGACCCAAGCCCATCCAACTGGTACTACTCAATATATTAGGCTCAGATTAGGACTTTGCAATAATCACAGCTGGTGATTGGGTAACTTGTTTCCCCCCATTGTAAATAAATATGATTTAAAAAAACAAAATGTTGCCAGACCTAGGATTGCATCAATAGTGACATTTGAAAGAGTATTGTTAGTTTTTAACGACTTAAGAAAAAAAGGCTCTGGTACTCAAATAAATATTCGAAAGCCATGCCGCCAGTAATGCAGTTCGCATGCATCAGGACTGAAACTACTGCACATCTGTATGAATGCAGTCTTCGCATTCATTTACACTCAACACACTATCCTCACCCAGCTAGATGCCCCGCACGAGGCATAGGCAATGCACTTAGAGCTGCCGGTGTTTCAACTACACGAGGAGGCCTGTTAGCCTTTCTAGCATTAAGCTAACTAGCAGCTACTGTGCTCAACCAGGACAACGTGGAGTCCACAACGTGTGCACGTCGTGTTTCACATGTCTTATTAAAATCCTACTAAAGTAACTTTACTTACAAATGAGGACATTTGTGCTGTGCCAGGTATTTTCAGCGAATATTTACCTGCTGCGTGTTTTCTGGACGACCAGGACCGAACAGTGTACTGCGCAGGAGACACTACACCGACCGAGGAACTGAGAGGACAACCGACCTGTCGCCAACGTATTTATAGGGGAGTTTTACGTCAGTTGAAACCACTTTTCGTCAAAAACTTCTGCGTTCAAGGCAGCTCGGAAATCCTGGGATCCTTACAGCAAGATCTTTATTAGCTCAATATTAAATCTGTCCGACATCAATCAGTGAGTGGTGGAAGAAGTATTCATATCCGTTAGAAGTACGAATAATACACTGTAAGTAAATACAATTTACTAAAAGTACTCATTGCAGATTTTAAAAAGATTTTTAAAAGGAAAACAATTTAAAATAAAAGCAGTAAATCTTCACATATGAGAACATTCACAATGTGACGTGTTAACACAAAAAATACTTCTGTCAACCCACCCATTGTTTTAGGTATGCTTAAATATATGTTGGAACATTTAAATCTAGATTAAAAACATCATATTTTAAAAATTCTCTTTTGTGGGTAAACATCTGAATTTTAAGATTAACTAGTATCCAAAGCTGTAAAATAAATGTAGTGAAGTAAAAGTAAAATATTTCCATTATATAGTATTAGATGGCGGCCGGCCCATAGGGGCGCTAGGGTTGCCGCCCCCCCTCTTCCCACATTACAAATAAAAAACAAATATATATATATATTTAAAAAATATATATTTTATTTTTAATAAACAAGGTAAATATTATATAATTGGTATCAGTAATATGTATAATCTACAATAAAATCTCGTTTAAAATTGTGTTACAATGTCTAAAGTTACTGATAAGTCACATGTTTCCTGCCTGGCCTTGCCCGTGTATCATTACCCTGTCTCGTCTGGGCGCTATGCACAGCGCCTAGACGAGAGTGCAGCAAGTGCAGCAGAAGCCAACTGTTGCTATCTTTAAACTATGCCGACGAAACATAATTTCAGCCAATCAGCGTCGTCAAATCTGATGGTCACAGGGCGCCTACATCAGCGCCCGGTGCAGTCTGTGAGTTGTTTGGACTCGTATCCAAGGAGACAAAACAGGAAGCTATCATTAGCAGCTCCGAAAACTCAGTTTTTGACATAAAAATGGAATTATGGATCATCAATAAATGTTTCAAAGTGACAGACACATTGGATTAACCTATGGATTAACCTTCAGCCGCGTTTCTCGTTTTTGATCAGAATTACAGCAAAAGGTGAGCATATCTCCGTGTTTGGCTACGCTACGTTGTGTGATGTCTGTATTTGCTTCCCCTGTCGCGAGTTCTGATCGCTCAGTGATGATACCTATATTTCTAGAATCTGTGGAATCTCAGCTTGTTAGCATAAGCTTGTTTGTGCATATCCGATAAGTATATCGATTGATTTATACCTAGAGTGCGTCAGCATTTTTTCGCTCAGGGCTCAATTAGAAGCTTCTTGTGAGACTTGTGTTTTCTTTTCGGTAAACATGGTTGATGATCCATTCAGATCAAGGAGACAATTTTGAGAGTCAACTCATTAAAGAGCTCATGGAGGTGGCTGGCGTCCAGAAGTCACACACCACCCCTTACCATATATGGGGAATGGAGTTGTCGAGCGGTACAACAGAACACTTGGGAGCGTGATAAGGGCGCTGCCTCCACCTTCCAAGGCCAGGTGGCCACAAATGCTCCAAATGCTGACATTCTGTTACAATTGCACTGAGCATGAGACAACAGGCTTTGCCCCCTTCTTTCTCATGTTTGGGAGGACCCCACGTCTGCCAGTTGATGTTGTGTTCCAGCATGCCCTCTCGAGCAGTGCTGTTGTTGGCCATTGTGAGTTTGTTTCCCGCTTGAAACGTGACCTGGCTGAAGCTGCTCACATTGCCCGGCAGAACAGTCGGACTGAACGGGCGCGTCAGGCAAAGAACTACAACCGCAAAGCAAAGGGTCACCTCTCCCTATTGGGGACAGAGTCTTGCTTGCACATCGTGGTGAGAGAGGGAAAAGAAAGATTGCAGACAGATGGGTTTCCACAGTTTATGAAGTGATATCTGTGAAGCCAGGAATCAATGTGTACTGCATTAGAGACCCTGTGACGTCAAAGGAGAGAGCTGCTCGCAGGAATCTCCTGCTTCCTGTGAGCAGCTTTCTCCCCGTGGGAGGCGGTGAAGATCTGGAGTCAAGCTGCTCTTCTGTCGCTGGAAGTGGACAAAGTGACCCAGTGGTTTCTCTTGCTGCACGGGACAGTGAGACCAAGACGGTTAACTGGCTCCTGCAGACGGATGATGCAAATGATGGGGATGAGATGGCCAGCCAGCCTGATTGTTCTTCAGTTGTGGCTGTGAGCACAGCCCCTTCAGAAGCAGAAGAGTCTTTGATCTCACATGTTGTGTGTGAGGTTTTGAATCCCTCAGACTCTTCCGGACGTGTTGCACAGTTGCCCTCCACTGTTGAATGTGAGGTGTCCCAAGATGCATCTGTACAGCCCTCAGCAGACAGAGCTCATTGTGTGCCCTCCCCTAGCATGGCAACAGACACACAACTAGGTGCACTCACACAGGGCCATGTCGTTAGTGAACAGCCTCTTCCACGTTGCACTAGGGCAGGCAGACCTACAACTTCCACCTCGACTCATTTGTGAAGTGACTCGGTGTCAACAAGTGGTTCTGTGTTTTCTATTATGAGAGACATATTCTTTGGTTAGACTCCTGAGTCCTGATAGTGATTATATATATATATATATATATGTATATGTATTAGGTTTTTTTCAACCAGTATTTACACTGTCTTACAGTGTTCCTCAGTCATTTCAAGATGTAGAAGAGTAATGTTTATTTTATAAGAGGTGTACACGGCATCTTTTGTGTCTATGTTATTAAGGGCTTTGGTCAATCTCTTGCTGACTTGTTCCAAGTGGACAGGTTCAAGCTGACTTCAACGAGGTTATGCTCACATTTCTACACAGCTTGTATTTTGTATGTCCTGTGTGTTTTGTTGTTTTCTGTGTTTTGCCCCAATTTAGCAGCATTTTAGGGGGGTGTATGTAACAGAGTTATAAAGGTTGGTGTAACATCCGGGTTAAATTGGAGAATTACGCCATCTGGTGTTACAAACACGTGACTGCATTGCTGTAGCTTTGTTACCGCAATGGATTGTGGGAGGTTCTCATACCGCGTGAGGATCTGTTGAGAGTAAGGTGCTATTGTATTATGTCTGTGGACAAAATGTATGTTATTATTTTATTAGGACAATAACGTTCTGTTGTGTTTGTTTAGTTTAATGTTAGTCGTTTAATGCTCACAGCAACATGTTTTTTTGTGTGATTCGTTATATGATTTATTAATGTGTTCGTCAATAGCTAATTTGAGCTAATAGGCTAACGTGAGCGTGGTGCTATCTCTCCAACAGAACGCAGCTCACGTGTTCATTGTATGTGTCCATTGCAATGCAGAGGCCTGTCCTACGAAGCTGGTTCAACCTAACCTGGATACGATCTGACTTTCATTACGTTTGACTCGAGTGTTTCGTCAACTTAATGTGTTGCTTAAAATAATACTTCTGCATCCAGTCTGTGACACTGTGAGTGCTGCACGGCCAGATACGGCTCAGCTGACTCAGATCAGGAGAGATATGATACATTATGAAGTGATATGCCGCGGACTGTACTTAATGTTACTCTGATCCGGTTACTTATGTTGTGGCCGATATTTAATTAAGCTTTCTTAACGCTAATGTTATAATAGTCAGATTGCTCTGAAGATGGAGGTGATATTCTATTCATGTTCACGTTCACACAGTCGGTGATCTTTGCCGGCCGTCTTTCCTGCGACGGCAGCTTTTCTGTATTTCCTTTCTCCTGTAATATGACTTGATCGCTTTAAACTCCGCACACTGAGCTCTGATTGGTCAGCAGGCGGTGCTTTCACTGAGTTGATCTCTTAGCCTGCAACCTGACCTGCTCCGGAGCAGGTTAGCCGCGCAGCATCAGTTACCATGGAGATCTAGCCGCTAAAAAGAGAACCAGCTTCGTAGGACCGGAAACCCAGAGTTTTCCCTGAAGTTAGCCGCTAAGAAAACATCCTGCTTCGTAGTATACCCCCTGGTATGTGAGTTTTGTACACCAGTTTGTTTATGTTTAATGTTTCACATTGTTTATACTACCCACTATACGATCATTGCTGTGTTGATTATTGGACACTTATTTTGTAAAGGAGATTGAGATACCGCGAGAGGATCTGTTGAGAAACGCAGCTCATGTGTCCATTGCAATGCAGGTATGGAAATAAACTGAAGTAATCACCAGCACATACATAATTCCAGGTTTGTTGTCCACGGAGGACGCCATCGCCACAGCTCTCCACTCTACCCTGTCTCACCTGGAGAGTAGGGGGAGCTACGCACGGATGCTCTTCGTGGACTTCAGCTCTGCATCTAATACCATCCTCCCCGACAGACTGGTGACCAAGCTATCAGTCCTGGGAGCATCCCATTCCTTGTGTCTATGGATTAGGGACTTCCTGTCTGATCGCCCCCAGAGAGTGAGGATTGGCACCCACACCTCCACGTCCCTCAGTCTCAGCACCGGATCGCCACAGGGCTGCGTGCTGAGCCCCCTACTATACGACCTCTACACCTATGATCTCGTCCCCGCCCACACCAGCAACTCCATCATAAAGTTTGCTGATGATACCACCGTGGTGGGCTGCATCTCAGGGGGTGACGAGACCGCGTACATGGACGAGGTGGAGCAACTGCTAGCGGTGTGCAAAGTAAACAATCTGCAGCTGAACAAGCTGAAAACCCAGGAAATGATCATTGACTTTAGGAGGAAGAAGACCGTCATGCAGCCCCTGTACATTGATGGAGGCTGTGTGGAGAGAGACTGATCAAAGGACCTGTCCTGGAGGACCAACACCACGGCAACCGTCAAGAAGGCAGCAGAGACTCTACTTCCTGAGAATACTCAGGAATTACCACCTCAGACAGGACCTGCTTGTGTCCTTCTACCGCTGCGCCGTGGAAAGCATCCTCACCGACTGCATCTGCGTGTGGTTCCTCAGCTGCACAGCCGCAGAGAGGGGTGCGCTCCAAAGGGTCATCAACTCGGCCCAGAAGATCATCGGTTGCCCCCTCCCCTCCCTGGAGGTACTGTACAGCTCTCGTTGCCTTAAGAAGGCAGTCAAGACCCTCAAGGACCCACACCACCCGGGTAACGAGCACTTCGTACGGCTGCGCTCAGGCAGGCGCTTCCGTACCATGTCTTCCCGGACAAACAGACTCAAGTTCAGTTTCTTTCCCAGGGCCATATGTGCACTAAACGCTGCTAATATTTAAAGTATATAAGCCTTCCTTGCAATACGAGGGGAATCGTGCAATTTTATTTATTTATTATTTATTTATGTACATATTCCCTATCATGTCTTTTTTAAGTCCCATTTATTGTTTTTATTGTTTTTATAGTGTCTTGTTGTTTTTATATTGTCTTGTTGTTGCGTGTTGGCACCTTGAGTTTATTGTAATTTCGTGTAAAATCTATCTATCTATCTCTGAGTGGTCTGTTGCTGAGGGGACACTACACCGGGGTTACAGTGCACTACCAAGTTCAGATCTTTTGTCTGCAAGTGCTCACATCAGGTTTTACACGCTCTCGCATTTTGCACCATATCTACCTTCATACCCCCCCCCCCCTAGAACCGCCCCTGGGTAGGAGTCGTAGGACTACTCAGATCTTGCTCTGAAGTAAAAGTAGAAGTACTCAGATCTTGTGTAGGAAGACTCTGTCACAGTAAAAGTCCTGCATTCAAAATGTTACTCAAGTTAAAGTACAAAAGTATTATCATCAAAATATAGTTGAAGTACCAAAAGTAAAATGTGTGATTGTGCAGATTGGTCCATTTCAGAATAATATATATGATATGTTTTATAATGATTGATCATCAAAGTGTTCTCAAAGCTGGTGAAGGTGCAGCTAGTCTGAAGTACTTTGTAGACTGCAGGGTAGCTGGTGGATTTACTCCAGGTGGAACTAAAGTCTGATTCAACACCTGATTATATTTCACATCATTCATCCACATCTGTAAAGTAACTAAAGGGATTAAATACATGTAGTGGAGTAGAAGTACACCATGTACCTCTGAACTGTAGAGGAGTAGAAGTACACCATCTACCTCTGAACTGTAGAGGAGTAGAAGTACACCATGTACCTCTGAACTGTAGAGGAGTAGAAGTACACCATCTACCTCTGAACTGTAGAGGAGTAGAAGTACACCATGTACCTCTGAACTGTAGAGGAGTAGAAGTACACCATCTACCTCTGAACTGTAGAGGAGTAGAAGTACACCATGTACCTCTGAACTGTAGAGGAGTAGAAGTACACCATGTACCTCTGAACTGTAGAGGAGTAGAAGTACACCATGTACCTCTGAACTGTAGAGGAGTTGACATCAAAAAGTGCATTTGCACAATTAGGGGACCTAAGTATATTTTGATGCTAACACTTTTCAACTTGTACTCAAGTAAAATATCTAAGTATCTGTTCCCACCTCTGCCCCACACCCCCTGGAGGGGGCCGGCTCCTCTCACATCAGAAGTCTACATGCGTAGCAGCATATTTCCTCCACTAGTGAGCAGTATGCTAACACTAGCAGAGCGGTGTGGCCCTGTTGAGGAGTACTCACATTACATTACTCATGAAGTATTTCCCACATTGACATAGTTCCTGTATACCTCCTCCCCAGGTCCCTCCTCCCCAGGCCCCAGCTAACTGACCCATCATTCATTAGTCTGAGTGGCCCCGTAGCGATCAGTTATTTCCTTAATGAAGACCACACCACCTAAGGAAGTGGCTACAGTCTAACTATAGTCCCACCCTTAATAATAGCAAGCGTAAGGACAGCCCCTGGAGCATCTGAGCTGAACGACATCCGTCTTTCTTGGAAGCAAAGTTTGACGACAACCTTTCACCTATTCCTTTCTCCTTTTAGAAAGATTGATACGATGCAACAGTGTTGGTGGTAACTGTACCGTACTGCATGGTAACTGGGTTCCAGTGAAAAGAAAGAACCAATATAGAGACACCAAAAAGGAAACACATGAATGTAAACATATGTGAAGTGAAAGCATAAGATATGTACAGATCATGAGTTCAGTCCAGGGTCTGCAGAGCGGTAAAGTGGTGCAAGCACACTTTATTCAGATACAAAAACACTACTGCATGTTCTCTCGTGCAAATAAAGTGTCATCTTTTTAACAAATTATCCTAATGCAATTTCCAAAAGTGGTGGGGACATGTCCCCAGTGAAAATGATGATGATGATGATGATGATGATGATGATGATGATGATGATGATGATGATGTACTTTTGCAGGCTGACCTGGCAGTTAGCATCACAACCGCTCCTTCAATATATATTTTTGGAATATTGCAAAAAATAAGAACCACATTAGTGATACTCACACATGTTGTTCAGCAGCATAATGTCCACATATCAACACTCAATGCAATTCCCAGAAGTAAAAAGCCAACGTTAGGCTATTAACAAACTACATCCAAGACACATGGCTGCACATCACCACCGCTAAGCTAAAGGTGGCTAATGTTTGGTGATGACATTTAGAGGTCTAATTGAACAACCACCATTTTTATGACACATAGAAACTTCAGACAATCACCAGTGGGCGATATTTACTGGCATATTATATGTTGAGAACAAAACAGGCGTAAGACTACAACAACTTAAAAAAGACATTGACTTCAAGGGAACTGGGTATAAGGAAGTGTGACATGTACTGTTCCAGAATAAGGGACAGTACAGCGGGTGAGATAATGGTCTCTTGGCTTTTCCTTGTTTCCTTATTGCATGTGCATGGTATCATTCTCTTTCAGATGTCCATCCCTGTGGCAGGGATGATTCATCCGAAGACGTGGGTGGAATTTCACTTCTAGGGATTTATGGAGCAACATTTTTCTGATGGTATACCGACGCCTTAAATAGATGGGTGAAGGTTCACCGAAGGGAACAATGTGATCCCGCCAGATCAGAAACAACTGTGAGTCCATGCCCGCAGCAACAACACTGCACTGATCACATGACCCTCAACGCACACAGGGGAAGCAGCTGGGAAACCATGAAAGTCACAAACTCCAAAAAGGTTCATTCTTACAAATAAAATAAATATGTTGTATGTGCATTCAAAGACAACAGCCTTTGCAAACCACCTTTGCCACTTTGTACGTGGCTGTATTCTGAATATGCATTTACTATTTTCTTTACTAAATCAAATCTTTAGTTGCATCAGGTTGTCTGATGCATTAATGCACATTTTATGTATGTCTTAGTAATTGAAGCATTTAACATCCTTACAGCATGTTGACACATTAGGTTTAACTTGAAAATGCTATCTTTGCTCAACTAATCCATTAATAAAATCAGTCAGTAACATTTCAGTGCCCAACATATGTGCTCTATTTTGTACTTGTGATTCTAAGGTTATTCGGCATCTTATAGCACAAGCAAAGCTATCATTATGCCAGACTGTGTTTCAGGTGACATTGGGAGTCTGCATTGGAAGTGAACTCCCGCGTCATTGGTCAGATCGATGCTCAGAACAGGGAGGCAATGTGTTTACTACAAGTGTTCTGCTCTCTGCTGTCTGCTTCCAGCTTCCTGTGCTCGCATTTGCCGAGCATGCTTTACATTGCCGCAGCCACGCGGTGTCCACGCGTTAGCTTCGGGCGCTCATTGGCTAATGCTGACACAAACAAAGCTTTTCCACCAATGGGAGCCGTGTGCACGCGCTGAGCCATGCTGCTCACCCTTGCTGCTCATGTCCCACTTGAGGCTCGTCACATAAAACCAGCAGAGCTCTTTGTTTACAGCAGACAGAAGTGGAACTCGACAGTGTAACAGTGTAAAAGTGTAACTTTTTGTTAAGTATCCCAAACTAGCAGTCATGGTTGCTATGGCGAAGCGATTGAAAACCTTTCACATTCAATTTACGGACCCCAGCAAGACATTTTACTGCGGGGGGGAGAAGGTGTCTGGACGGGTCTCAGTGGAAGTAAACGAGGTGACCCGGGTGTCCGCGGTGAAGCTCCTGGCTCTGGGCTCGGCTAAAGTGGAGTACGCTAAAGGCAAGCAGCGGTGCCGAGAGGCGGCCGAGTACCTCCGACATGAAGAGGTGCTGCTGCTGGACGAGCAGCCCGCAGGTACGGCACCTTTCTCGGTATCTGCAGTCACCTGGCACCACGGTCACACTTTGTTATCCGTGGTGCAATTTAGTATCATCGAGGGTGTGGAACCAGGAGTGGAGTGTATTCAATTTACTCAAGTACTGTATTGAAGTTCCATTTTGAGGTACTTTATTTGAGTATTTTCATTTTATGCTACTCCACTACCTTTTGGAAGCCAATATTGTACTTTTTACTCTACTACATTTATTTGACATCTTTAACATGAGGTCCACCTTGAACAGCTGTGAGACACATTTCCTGTCTCAATGATCAGAATCCAGAAATGTAATAGACGTGATTTGAAATGACTCATAATGAGTACTTTTGGTACTTTAATAACATTTTGCAGCCTAAACTGTTTTTTAAATGTAGCAATGCTACTTTTACTTAAGTAAAACGTCTGAGTTGTTCTTCCACCTCTTGTTGTTGATTTCCCCTGGATTAGTCCGATGTTTCCCAAGGTGGTGCTCAGTGATCAGCCACACAGACAGGAGTAGTCATGAGGTTTTATTTTCTCTTTCCAGACTCTGATGGATCAGTCGTCCTGAGGCCTGGCAACAAATACGAGTACGTGTTTGGATTTGAGCTCCCCCAGCAAGGGTAAGGCTTTCTCACTTTTGATATTATTACACCATCTCTGAGTAAATGACTCGCGTTAGTGAAATGTACTTTGTAGAATACTTTTGGTTTTAATTTCCTCCACCAATGTTCTCGCAGGCAGCTGGTGTCGTCATACAAGGGGAAGTTTGGCTATGTGCAGTACTATGTGAAGGCCATGATGGAGAGGCCACAGCAGCCCACCATGGAGTGTAAGAAAGCCTTCGAGGTGGAGGAGCCCCTGGATGTCAATACCCCTGACCTGCTGGTGAGTTATCTGACACTGAACAACAACAGCGATGTTTATATGGGCTTTATAATTATGAGTTTGACATTGAGGCTTACCTTCCTGCATCTCCTCAGTCCCCCACAGGAGGCAGCAAGGAGAAGAAGGTCACCTGCATGTTCATCCCTGACGGCCAGGTGTCTCTGAATGCAAAAATCGACCGGCGTGGCTTCTGTGAAGGCGAAGACATCTGCATCAACGCTAAGTTTGAGAACACCTGCTCCCGCATCGTGGTGCCCAAGGCCGCCATCATCGCCAAACACACCTACCAGGCCAACGGGCGCACCAAGGTCTGCCGCCAGAAGCTGTCCGCAGTGCGGGGAAACCACATCATCTCCGGGATGTGCGACGCCTGGCAGGGGAAGACCATCCGGGTGCCCAAGATCAAGCCCTCGATGCTGGGCTGCAACATCATCCGTGTGGAGTACGCTCTCACGGTAAGCCTGCAGCTGTTGGAGGTTGATTTATCGGCTTATCTCATTACACAGATACACTTTGTTCAGAATATTAACGTAAGTATAAGCAATCACAACAGAAAAATATGGAAGAACAAAAATTAAGTTGAAATACAAAATAAAAACCAAATCTAAGTAAGCAGTAATATATTTAAAGTTCAGCTGATAACAAAGCAATGGCTCATGTTTCATCATGGGTCGAACACAAAGAGGGATGATTTCACACATTCTCACACGCTTTCATACACCTGTTCATATACTTTCTTGTAAAGAATAACAATAACATACATGCAGGGCCGGCCCTGACCAATTTGCTGCCCTAGGCAAGACTTTAGCTGGCGCCCCCCCCAAATGCAGACACTCACTATGACTCACGCATGCATGCACGGTTGTGGCATGACCACCTAAACAGAAAGATATGGACACAAGATCTGTGCAAATGTATTTAGTATCCTATCCATTTGAACATGATTTAAGTGGGGGGTGGACCTAACCTCCTCTTGGGGGGTCCGGGGGCATGCTCCCCCGGGAAGATTTATTTTTTAAATATTGAAGTTGAAAGCATCAATCTGGTGCACTTTGAGAGCAACATTAGGAGATCTATGGATACATCTCTCAAGAGTCAACACCCAGATGAAACACAACTGTAAGCAGATTTATTTTTCTTTATGGATATTTTACAAATCACTCCTCTTCTAAACTCTATTCTTGTTCATTAATAACATCTGTAATCTAGTATTTTATACTAATTACTTATTTTTTTGTAACTATAATGATCATAATACAAAATTAGAACTTATAATTGCACACTAAAACCATTATTTCAAAAAAAGAACTATTTCACATAAACCTCTGGTTTTTACTGTGGCTGGGGCGGTTCAACTTGATTTTGGGGGGGGGGTGCGCCATAGTTTATGGACGCTGTACGCAATATAGGCGTAGTTCTGTTAGTATAAGATAATAAGATGTACTTTGTTGATCCAAAATTCGAAAATTGTGCTGTTATGAAATGAGAAAAAAAAAAAAGATATTTTATTTTTTTCGGCGCCCCCCATTGATTGATGCGCCCTTAGCATTCGCCTATACTGCCTATGCCAAGGGCCGGCCCTGCATACATGGTACTTTAGCCCTAAACTTAATGATATTACATAGTTTTTGTAATATTCCATTTTCCATGTATTTGCTTTCTAATTCTGTCTGTTATGCTTTCCATAGTGTACTCTTGCAAGTCTGAGAGAGAATCAGTATTAATGTGTCTGTTCCTCCCCCCCCACCCCCAGATCTACATCCACATCCCTGGGAGTGAGAAGCTGATCCTGGAGCTGCCCCTGGTGATCGGGACCGCGGGGCTGGGCAGCCGCAGCAACAGTGTGAGCAGCCAGGAGGGCTCGGTGAGCTCCGCCTCCCAGAGCTGGGCCTCCCTCAGGATGCCCTCCTCACCCCCCAGCTACTGCGACATCTCCCGGGACTGCCGGCTGGACCAGCCCCTCACCCCGCTGCTGGACGACTTCGACGGGGACGACAGCCCCATCTTCATGAACCCCCCCCCCACCTTCCAGTTCCCCTCGCCTCCGGCCTACACTGAGGTGGGTGTCTCAACAAGTCACTCTGTCAAATGATAGACACTTTATTCATCCCATAGTTACAGCAGCAGTGTGTTCAGGCATTCACATCTTTAAGGTGGATTACATTAGAATAGAATCAAATCAAATGGCACATTTATACATATCTGCAGTAGAAAAGACATATATCCCAAAGAATACACAATATAAAATATTTTGGATAAATAAGAATGTTCTATAAAAGACCAACATATATATATATATATATATATATATACACATAGGACAGTATATACATTTCAGTTGAATGATAAGAAATGATCATTGCAAAACACCTTTGTACGTGGCTTTTCGTTTAGTCTTTACTAGATGAGATGTGTAGCTGCGATCAGGTTTCCGATGCGTTAATGCAGATGCTGTTTAAGTCTTAGTACTTTGGGCTCAGCATTGAACGTCCTTGCAGCAGTTTGACACATTTAGTTTTCACTTTAAACTGTTTTCCTGTGTTAGATAATCCATTCTTAAAATCAATCCATATCCTTCCAACATATGTGCTCATTTAGCATTTGATAGCACAGCCTAGGTTATTCTAATGCTGACTGTTTCAGGGGACATTGGAGTACACAATCACAATATAAATATGTATACACAGGATAGTATATCAATTAGGGTTGAAGATGATAAGGAATGATCATTGCTGATTGTCTCTCTAATAATAAACTATATTTCCCTCAGGCTGAGGAGGTCAACGGCAACGCCCGCATGCTGCCAGTCTGCTGAAGAGATTCTCCTCCCGCGGTCCAGCTCTCAGGGACCGCTCATCTAAAGCACTTGAAAAGGAGCAGAAGGTCCACACTCCAGAGGAGGCGAGAGAGGGTGCACAGAAAGAGGCTCCTGCGCTCCGGGCTGTCTTCACTGCGCTTCATCAGCACGTGTCTTCCTCCTGGCGCTCCTCAGGTCAAGGACCTGGAGGCGCGCTACATTTCTGAATAAGCTGTCCCTTCCAGAGGCTCAGAATTCTCAGGGTCTCGCTGTCCACTCACAGCCACTTTAAGACTTTGTTTTGGGGCCAAGCATCGTACGAGTCGGCCCCCAGCCTGCTGTTACATCTTTGCCTTTTGGGGCTTGTCTTTTTTCTTCATGGCGCTTTGTCATTCCTGTAAACCCTGTGTTTAAGGGCTTTCCCCAGAGGAACCATGGTGTTGGCTGTAGGGGAATAATGCTGCTGTGAGCATACAGCATGTGCAGTAATCTCCCTGGGATGCTAATAGAACTTCAAGCAGCATCCATACTTTCTTTTGTACTAGTGTTTGAAAGAATTGTTTGTTTCTATTGCACTTTTGATCTATCACTGCCTACTCCACTCTCTGTGTGTTCCGGTCTGTCTGAACAGTGTTGGATGTGTAGAGTGGATGTTCTCCGGGTACAACACTCTAAACCTGTTGACTCCTTATCTTTGATGACATAATCCCAGTGTGGTGGCTTTCTGCAAAGCGCCCCACAGGATCCGTCCGGACAGAGAATCACTGTGTCCTTGATACTTAGAACAAGTACTTTTGTATGAAACCCTATGGGTGATTTGTTTTGTATTAAAGAAAGATTGAAAAATATCCAGCATGTCGGCTCTTTCATTTAAACTCTGATCATCTGTCAGTCCAGCAACGTCTTTGTTCAGCGTGGAGCAAGAGATGAACTCCATGCTGTTGTTAGATACTGTATGCTACTGGTGACGCAGCTTTGTAGGCCAACCAGGAAGTTAGCGTCATAAGGGCTCAGGCTTTTAACCACAATCACGTTCAAAACTTGATTTCAGGGCGAACAGGAAGCAGTATAATGTCAACTCATTCCTTTATCAGTGCTTTGACCCTGCTGTTGATCATTGAGGCCACTCAAGGCCACATGGGCCAAATAGACCAATCCGTGGAGCTCCTCACACACACACACACACACACACACACACACACTCTCACTCAGCCTTATCCTTTCTCAGCCGCAGCTCAGCGCATTTCTCAGCCTGAGACAGCGAGACACCGCGAAACTCAGCCTGAACTCAGCCTGAGCACACACACACACACACACACACACACACACACACACTAATCCAGCTCACACTGTCCGCCCCTCGAGCCCCACAGGGCGGAGCAGCGAGCCCTGCAACGTCCCGCCCACACGGCACCCAGACCCCACGCAGCATTCTCATCTGTTTGTCATTACTGGTGTCACTTCCTGGTTGCTAACAAACGCCATTGTAAAAGATAATCACTGATCATCAGAACAGAGTGGGCAAACTGACCAATCACAACAATACACTGACCAAGTACAGCCACATTTGTTTTGTTCTGTTTGACGCAGATGTGGGAGTGCATCAGCCTCGTGTGGGTCAGCCCAACACACACGGTCAGTAGGAGGGGAACATGAGGCAGCCGGCCTTCAGAAGGCCTGTTCTCCTGTGGAGCGGCTGCAGGAAGAGGCCTGGCCACGACTTCTTTTGTTTCAAGTTTGTTCTCTATGCTGTGCAGTTGACGTCTGGTAACCGCTGAGAGCCTCGGATAAGGAGAGGGCTTATTTTCATTTCATTTCAAACCTTTATTTATACAGATAAATCCCATTGAGATCATTGATCTCTTTTCCAAGGGAGACCTGCTCAAGTAGTTCCACATGAAACATAAAAGCATAAACAGAACAACAAAAGGACATCATACAGCATCGTTTACATAACTATCCACATGAGCAGGTACCAACAGCTTCCGATTGAGTAGCATCCAACCGAGCTGTAAAAACATTTAGTGGCACCAGATTGCTCAGTTTCCATTTAATTTGCAGACTGTTCCAAGACAGAGGAGCTGCATCTAAAAGCTGTCTCCCCTAAGACAGTCATAGCAGTTGGCACATTTAATAAAACCACTGCATTCAATCTCAGGCAGTAGCCACTTACAATTCTCCGTGAGATCAGGGAGCAGATATAAGATGGAGGTTTCCCTAGCATGGCTTTGTATATAAAAATGTACCAGTGACTGAGCCTCCGTACAGTTAGTGAAAGCAAAGCAGCCCCTGCATACAGGCAAGTGAGTCTCTGTGATGGGGGCCTGGAGGCAGCCGTAGCTGGAGTCATGACCATGAGGAGGGTGATATGTTGTTTGTTTCTTCAACATATTCATACCTGTGCAGTGGATTTAATAACCTTCACAGGTTCTAGTTTATGGATCATTCCAGAATTGCAGGACATTTAGACATCAACACTTTTGAAAATGAAACCCTTTATATTCCAAGTGTTCTGATATATAACAGGTAGTAAACCATCACAACAACTGATTTGGCCAGCTCAGGCATCAATGGTACATATTTTATTAGACGTTTGATTTGCATCAGCGCTCATTGGTGGGCTAGAACTTTGAAATCAAAAGAAATCATTTTAAAATTGTCTATTAACCTCAAGATCTCACTATAATTTAAACACCTTTGTGTTTATTTTGAGTTAATTGTTAAGAAAAAGGGTACATTTTTCAACTTCAACAGTCTTACATTATAACAGTCCCCACTATAGCTATTTGATATTTTAAATAATATGTTGAAACCACCAGTTGTTCTACAACTATATTTAGCACAAGTGCATGTTTAAGCATTCAACTCCGCAGTGGCAAAGCCCCGGGGGTGGATGAGATCCGCCCGGACATGCTGAAGGCTCTGGGTGTTGAGGGACTGTCATGGTTGACACGTCTCATCAACGTTGCGTGGAAGTCGGAAACAGTACCGAAGGAGTGGCAGACCGGGGTGGTGGTTCCCCTTTTCAAAATGGGGGATCAGAGGGTGTGTGCCAATTACAGAGCATCACACTACTCAGCCTCCCCGGGAAAGTTTACTCTCAGGTGATCTGGTCTGTATGAATGCACCGGCCCATGCCTGGGACAGTCAGATGCTGCGTATCACAGCGCTCTGAGATGTGTGACTAACTGTAAAGCACTCACTCATCACTGCACCCTGTACGCCGAGGCAGGTCTGCCTTCACTACCTGCACGGAGGCTCAGTCACTGGTACATGTTCATCTCTAAAGCCATGTTGGGTAAACTACCTTTTTATATCTGCTCTCTGATCTCTCGACGAATTGAAAGTACGTATTGCCTGAGATCTCATGATGTGGTTTTATAAATGTGCCAAGTGCTAGGACTGTCTGAGGGAAGAAAGCTTTTAGTTGAGCAGCTCCACTAACTTGGAACAGTCTGCAAACCTGTTTGAACCTGAGCACTCTGGTTCCCCTGCATCACTCTGGAACTCGCTGGGTGCCATGCTGTCTGATACTCATGGTACCTGTCACTGTGAATAGAGTGTGTAAACTGTACCCTGTACATTATGTTGTCTGTCGTCCTTATTGTTGTTCTGTTGTTTGTATGTTACATGTGTAACTGATGTCCTGCAGGGCACCCTGAAGAAGAGATCTTCTGATCTCAAGGGGCTTCACCTTCTTCAAGGCTACAAACAAACAAAGGTACTCCAAAGGAGGGTCAGGCCGATTGTGGAACCTCAGATTGAGGAGGAACAATGCGGATTCCGTCCTGGTCGTGGAACGACGGATCAGCTTTTTACTCTCGCAAGGATCCTGGAGGGGGCCTGGGAGTACGCTTGTCCGGTCTACATGTGTTTTGTAGACTTGGAGAAGGCGTATGACCGAGTTCCCAGGGAGTTACTGTGGGAGGTGCTGCGGGAGTATGGGGTGAGGGGGTCTCTACTCAGGGCCATCCAATCTCTGTACTCCCAAAGCGAGAGCTGTGTCCGGGTCCTCGGCAGGAAGTCGGACCCATTTCCGGTGAGGGTTGGCCTCCGCCAGGGCTGCGCTTTGTCACCAATCCTGTTTGTAATATACATGGATCGGATTTCGAGGCGTAGTCGTGGGGGGGGGGTCTGCAGTTCGGTGGACTAAGGATTGCACCACTGCTTTTTGCAGATGATGTGGTTCTAATGGCTTCATCGGTCTGCGACCTTCAGCACTCACTGGATCGGTTCGCAACCGAGTGTGAAGCGGCTGGGATGAGGATCAGCACCTCCAAATCTGAGGCCATGGTTCTCAGCAGGAAACCGATGGACTGTCCACTCCAAGTAGGGAATGAGTCCTTACCCCAAGTGAAGGAGTTCAAGTATCTCGGGGTCTTGTTCTCGAGTGAGGGAACAATGGAGCGTGAGATGGGCCGGAGAATCGGAGCAGCGGGAGCGGTACTGCAGTCGCTTTACCGCACCGTTGTGACGAAAAGGGAGCTGAGCCAGAAGGCAAAGCTCTCTGTCTACCGGGCCATGTTCGTTCCTACCCTCACCTATGGTCATGAAGGATGGGTCATGACCCAAAGAACGAGATTGCGTTTATTGTAAAAAAAGGCTGGCTGTTCCTCTCTCTTTAGGGGGATGGCAGCGGTGTGAGTGGGTGTGAAGTGGATGGAGGAGCAGCAGGAAATTAGTTAGTTTCCTGTAGCAACAGAGCAGAAGCTGGACTTTGGGAGAGCTGACCTAACTGTGTCGTGTCACTTTACTTTATGTTGTAGGCTAGCCTCATCTTTGGGTTTTCTTTTTTTACCACGTTTTACATAACGCCTTCAATTGTCTGAGTGATCTGTAATAAGCCTCAAAACAATAACGATAAGATAAGATAAGCCTCAAAACATTTCTTGAATAAACTGTAAAAAAAATGTATTCAACTTAAGTATTTGTATTGCTAATACCACACCAGTCCTAGGCAGAGATGGGGTCGTTACTAAATTTTTTTTATTACATATTACATATTACTTTAAAAAAAAGTAATATATTACACTGCTTCGTTACTCTCTACATAAAGTAACTCGTTACTTTACTCGTTACTTTACTTGTTACTTTACTCGTTACCAGAGATGGGGTCGTTACTAAAAAAAGTAATATATTACATATTACATATTACTTTAAAAAAAAGTAATATATTACACTACTTCGTTACTCTCTACATAAAGTAATTTGTTACTTTACTCGTTACTTTACTCGTTACTTTACTCGTTACTTTACTCGTTACTTTACTCGCAGGGCCGGCCCGCTCCTCCCTAAAGGCAGATCACGCAGAATGTTTTCCGGATTTCATATAATATAAACACCAAATCCCAGCATGCAATCCATCCAATCAGCGTAGCTGAGAATCTTGGGTAATCGCTCGAAATGCTACGTCTGTTTCCGGTTATTTTTATTTTGAAATTCAGTTCCTGACGAATTCCAAAAAAGACCGAGATTATGGAATTAAACCAATAAATAAAAGCAAGGATAATTGTGTGTTATTGGTGAGTAAATAACAGTGTGTTATTTTGAAAAGAATAACAAATTAGAAGGAAAAAAAGATTTTAAAAATACGAGGCTCTGAGCCCCATGTATTTTCCTCACAGACGGCAACACTAAAGGTCTACAATAAAGACCTAAATGAATATTTGGGATGTTCTTGCCTTTGGATTCTCCCAATAAATCCAAGTACAGAGGGTGACTTGCTGTGAAAAAACACATTTCCACCAAAAAAACGTTAGCATTCATGAAGTAATCTTCGTCATAACCATACAGTCTATGGTCATAACTAGCAAACTAAACATCATGTACATGTACTGCACAAATAATCAGAAATAAAAACTCATTACTCGCATACAATGACATCAAAACGCATTTTAACGGCCAAATGAACCTTAAAATAGGCATTTTCCACCGAGAATAACACGAAGGTCGGCCATTGTTGTTGATCACTTGGTCTGGGAGCTGTTGCAGCGTCCATAGCAACCACCTTAGCAACCATGAATGTGTACACATTCATGAAGTAATCTTCGTCATAACTAGCAAACTAAACATCATGTACATGTACTTCACAAATAATCAGAAATAAAAACTCATTACTCGCATAAAATGAGATCAAAACGCATTTTAATGGCCAAATTAACCTTAAAATAGGCATCATGAAGGTCCATGGGACGCCCTGCCCGTAGAAGCCTGACGGTGAAGGGGTCCGCTGTCCGCAATGAAGGTCTATGGGACGCCCTGCCCGTAGAAGCCTGACGGTGAAGGGGTCCGCTGTCCGCAATGAAGGTCTATGGGACGCCCTGCCCGTAGAAGCCTGACGGGCAAGGGGTACCCTGTACGTAATATAGCGACGGGGAGGGGGCCTGACCGTCTGTCAATATGTGACGGGATGGGAGTGAGAACGTGTTGGTGTGTGTGTGTGTGTGTGTGTGTGTGTGTGTGTGTGTGTGTGTGTGTGTGTGTGTGTGTGTGTGTGTGTGTGTGTGTGTGTGTGTGTGTGTGTGTGTGTGTGTGTGTGTGGATGACCTGGATAAAGTCACATGGTCACACAGGTTGGCAGTTTATTGAAGTAAAGCTTTAGTTCTGAGCTAAGGTGAAACCTGGGAGTGGAAGAAGGAGAGAAGTGACGAGGAGAGATAGAGAAGAGGAGGATATTTTTGTCTGTGTGACCCAATGTGACAATTAATGTGACACTTAAATCATATTCTTGCGTCTTTGAGCACCTGTAAAAGCGCTAACAAATTAAATCTATTATTATTATTATTAAAAAAGTAAGGTAACTCACCAATTAATGTGACACTTGAGCCTGTTTCTCCCTCATCAGTTTTGTGAGTCTGGGGGAGATTGTTGCAACAGCTGTGACCAGGTTATTCTCCAAGTTGAGTCTGTTCCTGTGTTTAGTCTTGATGAGGGTCATGGCGCAGAATGCCACCTCACAGGTGTGTGGACCCAAAAGGCAACAGTTAATTCAGGGCATGTTTCCCCAGGATACTCCTTCTCCACACCACACCAGACCTGTGTCAGTGGTGTGCTTGAGTAGCTCATCTTCAGGCTCCTATCCGAGGACACATCTATGAGGTCTTCTTGCAGTCTGGCGGGAATGCTGCTGTTAATGCACGTCACAAATGGATTACGCACCCAGTCCAGTGTGGATGACTTGTTGTCAATATCAGGGAAAGGGAAGTAGGAGTTGAACTCATTCTTGAGCTTGGACAAATGTGTGTGTACTATTTTCACAATTGGAGCTCTGTCACATTCACCAGCAGCAATGTATGCGTTCAGCTGCAGGAAACAACTTTTATCCCCTTTTTCACATTTGCTGAAAATATCAGAGAGGTATCCCAGCCGAGCTACCCAGTCAGCGTCGTCGAACATAGCCACAAGTGGGTGTGTGTGCTCCGACAGAAATGCCCTCACTTCATTGCGTAGCTCGAACAGCCGCTGTAACGTCTTCCCTCGGGATAACCAGCGGACGTCAGTGTGAAGCAGGAGCTGTTTATGCTCTGACCCACCGTCTTCACTGAAACAGTCTATGATTCAAAGGCCTGGACTGTATGAAGTTGATCACGGCATCATTCAAAACATCGTTTAACTCTGGACTCATTCTCTTGCTAGCTAATGCTTCTCGGTGAATCATGCAGTGCGTCCATGTAACATCTGGGTTTACCTTTTTTATGTGGGCCATTAATCCATTTACTCTGCCGGTCATCGCCGCAGCGCCGTCTGTGCACACATGAGAGCAGGATTTCCAATCCAGCTTGTGTTGAGAGAAAGATGGTCAATAACGTTAAAAACGTCCTGTCCGGTAGTTCTCCCCGTGAGTTTCTTGCAAAACAGAATGTGCTCGTTCATCTCCAAAGTGTCTTTGTAACGCACAAACGCAATCAGTTGTGCTTCCCCACTGACATCCGTTGATTCGTCCAACTGCAAAGCGAACGTACCAGACGCTTTACATTTTTCCACCACTTGGTCAATAATGTCAATTCCCATGTCGTCGATCCGATGGCACACAGTATTATTTGACAACGGCACTTTCTTCAGGACATCAGCTGCTTTCTTATCGAGCATAGTTTCTGCGAGAATTATAGCAGCAGGCAAGATTAGCTCTTCGGCTATGGTAAATGGCTTTTTCGATTTAGCAACGAGTAGCGATACGGCATAAGATGCCTCCAAGGCCTTGGTTGAGACCGATGTCGCTTTCTTTAGTTTTTCTTGGCTTCCCTTAAATTCAGCCAGCTTTTGGTGGAAAGACTCTGCAGGCTTACCCACACAGGCGGGATGTCTAGTACTAAGGTGCCGATGTAAATGGGATGGTTTCATGCTATTATTAGAAAGCACGTCGCCACAGATGAAACACATTGGCTGCGGTGGCTCTGTAGTTGTGACCGTAAACCCGGAGAGCACATCACGTTCACCAAACTGACGATTCTTCACCTTCTCTGTTTTTATTTTCTTGAGAACGGGATCTCCTGATTCAGCAGTATCACCTGTGCTGTTGTTTCTGGATGAACCAGCTCGACTGAGCCATTGATCCATAATGATTATGTTCTCAATAAACACCAGCGCATTCACTTGATAGGATGTTGATATTTTGCTAGCTAGCAAGAAAACCAGCGCGCCACTACAATGATGATGATGATGTAACACCTGACAGTCCGGCGGGAAGCTGAACGCCGCGCCAATAATAATATATAGCCAGCAAATTATTACTTAATTTGAATGCCCCCAATTTTGGTTACATTATTACAGATTATGCATTATTCATTATTTGGGTACAGTTTTTTTTTTTTTTAACTTTTCAAAATCTTTTCACATACCCCCTGGGGACTACCCACGTACCACTAGGGGTACACGTACCCCCGGTTGGGAAACACTGCTCGTATGGACGGTTCGTTCACACAAGGCCGCAACGGAACCGCGGAAACGGAGCCCTCGAATGATAACGGCTACCAAGGTGGGTAGATATGCGGACGAAACCGCTCTGGGGGGCCAAACGGCTCTGTGTGTACGTCCTATATGATCATTTCCTGATAACGATGACGCCATAGCCCTGTCGCTCCCCACCTCTGCTGCTCACCCCCGCGTCACCCGCGTCATTGCTGATGTGTTTCACCAACAACAACAATGGCGGATCACAGGGTTGCTTTCGTGCTCCAGACGATACTGACCATGATACAGATGTTAGTGCAAAATCTACAGCTCCTCCACCACAACCATCAGCAAGTGGACATGGAGAACTACATGAACTATATGTTGCTAAATCCACCAAGGAGAATAAACAGAAGGGCAACCATGATCGGGGGGTCTTCTTCGCTGCTTTTGGTGTATTTTTTGGCGGAAGTACTCCAGTACACCACTTGCAGGCCCGGCATATGTACTACAGCGTCTCCAGCGGGTCGAGCGGTCTCGTGTGGACGGACACGTTTCTTGAGCCGATTCCGTGTGGACAGAAGACTTTTTGATATCGACTAACGTTCGTTTTTGTCTCTGTGTAAACGTGGCCTAAGGGGTCTGAGCACACAGCCCTGAGGGACTCCAGTGTTCAGCAGTTAAGTGTCACCCACAGTCTGACCTGCCTGAGGTCAGTTCTTCCACTTCCTCCCTCTCATATGCTGACCTGTGTACTTTTGTTATCATGGGTTACTAAAATATAATCTGCTGTGCACCTAAAACACTTCACCCACAATGCAGACACATGCACATTATCTAACCAATTGTACTCGGTCATGTGTTTTTCAATACAATGAGAAGTCAGTGAGGGGTCTTGACCTTGTTGCTTAACACTGTGTCTTTGTGTGTGTGTGTGTGTGTGTGCGTGTGTGTGTGTGGGGGGGGCGGGGGGGGGGGGTAGTCACAGTCACTTTTAGCTGTGGTGTAAATTTACTACGGCCATGTGGAACAAACATGTTTTTCCCAACTGTGCATGTCAACCAGCAGCATAACTGTGTGTGTCTTCAGACATGGCCTGTGATTGGCTGAGGCAGCAAAGCCCTGGCCACCTTTTATGCTGAAACAGTTGTTCATGAGGGTAGGCATTTGAAAGCTGCACTTTCACACATTCACACGCGCACCAGTGTTTCCGTTAGCTAATGTTTACCTGACTTTGACCGGGAACATTTCTTGAATTCGAACAGATTTAAATCTTGCCAGTCACAATGTCTGGTGAAAATAATTCCCCATAAAGCACAATTTGAAGTTTATTAAAAATAATCAGAATGAACAAGTCAGCACCACCCTCTCACGGATGCGGCACGCTGGATGCCATCGCAGTGAAGACAGTATGGAGACTGGAATATCTAAACAGCCTGCAAACTCCTCACGAGTGATTCCCAGGCTGCCTAACTGACAGGCAGGCTGTGAACCAGCCTGCCGTTGGCCCCAGAGAGAGGATTCTCTGCAGCACATATTCAAAACAACGCTTGACTTCAAGTCGGCAGCAGCACGCCCTCAGTAAGTTGTTATAAACCAGACAGGCCTACATGTGTTTATATGTTTTTACAAACAGTTTAGTTCTGTCTTATTTGATCTAAGAATATGAGAGAACTTCTTGGTGTTAAGAGTTATGGCGCGGGCTTCGGTAATATATATTTTTTTCAGCTTGCGCAGGTCTATAGCCTACTTTTCTGTAAACACACACTACCAGTCAAAGGTTTGGACACACCTGCTCATTCGAAAGTTTTTATTTATTTTAGCTATTTTATACATTGTAGAGTAATACTAAAGACATCAAAACTATAAAAGAACACGTATGGAATTATCTATTAAACAAAAGTGTTACAAAATCCAGAATATGATTTATATTTTAGGTTCTTAAAATTAGCGCCCTTTTGCCTTGATGACAGCTTTGCTTGGCTTCTCTCAGTCAGGCCGTCACCTGGACTGCTTTTCCTTCACTCTGCGATCAACTGATCCCAAACCATCTCAATTGGGTTGAGGTCGGGTGGTTGTGGAGACCAGGTAATCTGACGCAGACTCCATCACTTTCCTTCTTAGTCAAATAGCCCTTACATAGCCTGGAGCTGTGTTTGGGGTCATTGCGTTGTGAAGTACATACTGTTGTCCCAGTACGCTCAAACCAGATGGGGTGGCATGGCGCTGCAGAATGCTGTGGTAGCCATGCTGGTTAAGTGTGCCTTGAATTCTGAATAAATCACCAACAGTGTCACCAGCAAAGCCCCCCCACACCATCACACCTCCTCCTCCATGCTGCACGGTGGGAACCACACGTGCAGACCCACCCGCTCACCTTCTCCGCGTCTCACAAAGACACAGCGGTTGGAACCAAAAATCATGTAACATTTATTTAATGTATTTTTCTTTTGAGGGACGGTCGTTTCTCTTCACTGAGTGGAGTGGTTCTTGCCATAATATGGAATACATCAGCAGTCAGATAGGGCTTTCCACTGAGCACTCACCCTACCTCTGCTCAACACAGCTGGGGCCACACACTGACTCCTGACAAGGCGCACGTGTTAACAGAAAACCATTCCAGGTGACGACCTCATGAAGAAGCTGACTGAGAGAAAGCAAGAGTGCACTTTTGGGTTTACGAGATGTGTTTCTCATAGTTTTGATGTCTTCAGTATTAATCTACAAAGTAGAACACAATTAAAATAAACAAAAACCATTGAATGAGAAGGTGTGTCCAACTTTCAGGCCTCATGATCAGCACCATTTGTTTGACACTGGCGATGCTGATGCACACACACACACACACACACACACACACACACACACACACACACACACACACACACACACACACACACACACACACACACACACACACACACACACACACACACACACACACACACGTGCACACACACACACACACACACACACACACACACACACACACACACACACGCACACACGTGCACACACACGCACACACGTGCACACATACACACACGTGCACACACACACACACACACACACACACACACACGCACACACACACACACACACACACATACACACACACACACACACACACACACACACACACACACACACACACACACACACACACACACACACACACACACACACACACACACACACACACACACACAGTAAGATACACTTTCACTGGCGATGCTGACGCACACACACACACACACACACACACACACACACACACACACGCGCACACACACACACACACACACACACACACACACACACACACACACACACACACACACACACTCTCTCACACACACACACACACACACACACACACACACACACACACACACACACACACACACACACACACACACACACACACACACACACACACACACACACACACACACACACACACACACACACACACACACACACACACACACACACACACACACACACTAGGGTGCCATGAGGAGAAACCTTCCAGATGTGTAACTGTTACCTCTTTATACACAGTCTATGCTTATTACAGGAAGCATGACACTAGGTCCACTCGTCACAGTGCCAGCACCGCTCAGGAGTTTTACAAGTTTCCCGATGTCTCTTTATTTCCAATGTTTTGCCATCCAGCCAAACAAATTCCTCTCTTTCTGACACTGACAACAGCAGAGCAGCCATTGGCTGAACTCTGGTGCCATTCCTTCTGTGATTGGCTGGAGGCGTGTTCATGCATGGAGCATGCAGGAATAGCATGACTGAACTCCTTTTGAGGATGTGTGTTTTTTATAGAGCTGCCATTATAGTGACTTGGCTTCACACACGAGGGGTGGGGGCTTTCTGCTCTCTGCTTTCACTTTTGGAATCTCATATTTCACATCTGAAAGATCACACAATGCCTTATATGGTTGTACTACAGGTCTGTTTTTATATATTACATGTGTCCACACTCAAGGGGAAGGTACTGTGTCTCTGCTCAGGGTGGCTGCCTCAACCCACCTTCTGATCAGCAAGAGACATCAGCAACTGCATGGTCAGAAACGCAGGGCGGGAACAGCTAGCATAGTGTTGTCTGAGGTCATTCTTATCACCGAGCTCCACCTTATCAGCACAACGACCTGCAGCATCAGGATGGAAGAGCAGCACAGCCTTTAAAGAGCGCTGAATGAAGTCACACGGACAGATGTATTGACAGCATGCACGGCAGAGCTGCTGCTGACAAGAACATGTAAGTTCTGCAAGGTCCTATGTACACTCCTGCTAAATGCGTCCCAAACGGATCCCCCCCCCACCCCCTGACTCAGAGGAAAAGACCCCTCACTGACATCACGGCTCACTGTTTTCAGATGCCCATGAGCAAGAATTGCTGAGCAATGAAGAAGTGTGCACGTGCTGCATTGTGGGAGAAGTGTTTGATTATATTTGAGTAACCCATGATAACAAAGTAAACAGGCAGCATATGGTGGTTCCTCCACTACTGCTGCACACTGAGTCCCAGCTCCTCCACCTGCACACCTTATGTACCTCTGCACGCCTGTGTGTGTGTGTGTGTGTGTGTGTGTGTGTGTGTGTGTGTGAGTGTGTGAGTGTGTGTGTGTGTGTGTGTGTGAGTGTGTGTGTGTGTGTGTGTGTGTGTGTGTGTGAGTGTGAGTGTGTGTGTGTGTGTGTGTGTGTGTGTGTGTGTGTGTGTGTGTGTGTGTGTGTGTGTGTGTGTGTGTGTGTGTGTGTGTGTGTGTGTGTGTGTGTGTGTGTGTGTGTGTGTGTGAGAGAGAGAGAGAGAGAGAGAGTGTGTTTGAACAGACAGGGAGTGTGGAATGTCTGGCTGCACCTTCAGCTCACTAACTGCACAACACTATTCCATGTGAGGACAGGAGCCCTTCCACCAACCACTGTATGTTTCTTCTACTATATTTATGTATATATAATTACATTCTAACTCCTCAGATGGCAATACGGCCCATGTATTTGACAATACCACTGCTTTTCTTCTCCACTGTACTCTGAAAGTACCCAGAAATCAAAAGGTTATCATTTATGTATCCTTTCCTCTAAATATGGGTTCTTATCTGATTCTGTGAATCAGATAATTCTGTTAACATTTCATGTCGCAGCCGCTGTTACTTCAAGTTTTCTTTAAGATTGACGACATATTGAAAATAGTTTTAGCAACGCATTTAATCTTATCTATGTTTTGCCCAGTGGAATGACAGCCTGCACAACATTAGGCTGACATGTGTAACAGCTGACGGGAGGGTTTTGACTTTGAAAACATCAGCTGAGAGAGGCTTCAGGTACAGATGGAGCTTCTGCGGGAGCTGGGAATTCTGTAGGAGAGTATGGGACTTTCTCAACTGTCAAATGAACCCAGTTTGTTATTCATACAGGATATGAAGGTGTTATCTGAGGGGCAGTAAAGGAGGGGGCTATTAACCCGTGGACTCACAAAGCTCATCAGTGTCTCCGCTAAATTAAAGAGATGGTGAGGAAATACTTCATGCAAGATTTTAATTTTGTTCAGTCCACAAAGGACATGGGTTTTAAAAGTGAACTGGTCGACTGACAACGTCAGCCCAACAGCTGAAAGTGATCAATGAGCCTTCTATCATGGACTTTCAAGCGGCCTCTGTAGGAAGGATGACTAAAGAAAGAGTCTTTCCCTCTTCCTGTTCTAATCCAACCCGGTCTCACGGCATTTCGTGTTATAGTCACCACATGTAATCTATGGATTCGTCTTCACCAACTTGATTTCCCCCTTTTTTTCGTGTCACACAGAACGATTTTAAAAGCAATGTATTTCTATTGGTAGCATGTTTCGTGCCTGCATCAAAGAAAAACAAATTAGAAGGAAAAAGAGATTTAAAAATACAGATGTCAGTATTCTGAGGCTCTGAGCCATTTCTTTTCCTCACAGACGGCCAAAAAAGTCCGACATTATACGATTTAAAATAAAAACAATAATCGTGGCTTGATATTGAGTAAGAACATGTTTTTATGAACCCCACAGCTTCCGGTCTTCCACGACCCGACCGGACAAAAAGACGTGCTGCAGGCACGAAACATACTACCAATAGAAATACATTGCTTTTAAAATCGTTCTGTGTGACACGGAAAAAAGGGGGAAATGGTGTTGGTGAAGACGAATCCATAGATTAAATGTCGTGACTCACGAAATGCCGTGAGACTGGGTTGTCTAATCTCACCCTTTCCACTCCTCCTCACAGCCTGAGAAGCTGGCTGCAACAGACGGTCCCTGGTGGTGGGATGTTCTAGGGCTCTGGATCTCTTTCTGTTCAAAGCGCAATGTTGTCCTGGATCCCAGCTGGTGACATGATGTGAGAGCAGTAGTTTGACTTTGTTACAATACTACATCGCTCTCTTTCTGTATACAAGCGGCACATCTCATGGGTTTTGTTTGTGTCGACTTGTTTGTCTATTTATATTCATTATTGTAATATTGAATATATATATATACGTGTTTGCAATAAAAAAACGTTGTTCCATGTTGTCACGGAGGCATCAGAAAAGAAAATACAGTAGCCTACTATTTATTAGTTATTAGAAATCAGCTGTTTATTAGGCTGCAGTTCAAGGGATAATTCCCACCCACCTCTTGCTCTTGCCCTGCTGCACGTGTGCCAGTTGAGCTGCTGGTTCTTCCACCAGCTCCACTCTGCCCCTCATCATGAACGCAGGAGGCTGGCTGTAAGTCTGAACTCGCGCCCTCATCATCCTCTTCATCATCTTGCACTTGTTCTAAGCTGCTGCTGATAGTGCTTGTCGCAGCGCTGCTGCCATTCTGCCTGTCTGCCACGCCGTCTAATCCCTTCTCTTCGCGTGGCCGGTCTTTTTTCTTCTTCGTGTGTGATTATTTGACAGATAAGAAAAACACCCCTGCTGAAAAAAACAGCCTGACCAGTCAGACAATATTAGGCTGGTTTAGTTTGCTGGTTTAGAGGGGGTTTGGACACTTTAGCTGGTCAGGATAGCTGGTTTGGTCACAGTGGTCTAGCTGGTCACCATTAGCTGGTCAGGATAGCTGGTTTAGCTGGTAAAAGCTGGTGGTCACAGTGGTCTAGCTGGTCAGGATAGCTGGTTTAGCTGGTAAAAGCTGGTGGTCACAGTGGTCTAACTGGTCAGGATAGCTGGTTTAATACCAGCTTCACCAGCATAGACCAGCTTAACTACCAGCTAAAACCAGCATAGACCAGCATAGTCCAGCATGACATCCCTGCTGGGCTATGCTGGTTTAGTTGGTTTACCAGGCTGGTCTTGAACCAGCAAGAACAGCCTGGCCAGCTTGTCCAGCCTGGTAAACCAACTAAACCAGCCTATCACCAGCTAAAACCAGCTAAAACCAGTAACCATCTTAAGCTAGTCTATGCTGTTTTTTTTAGCAGAGACAACTGCATTAGCCAACACACTCTCACTTAGGGTGACCAGATCCCAACAAACCAAATGTGGGACAAGGAGTATGGTTGTGTGGGACAATGTGGGACACCCTCTCAACAGCACCCCCCAACCCCCGGAAAAAAAACGTAACAAATATATAACAACTGAGCAGAAAGTGAAGTCAAAATGCAGTTTTTTTAATAAAGAAAAGTAAACTAAGGCTAACCAAGGCAGCAGGCATTATTACTTCCAGTGTTTAGAAATGCATCTTCTTAATTCAACTAGTGTATTACCTGTACAAGTAGGCACAACATAAATTAATAGATAAAATAAAACCAACACTGGCCAGGAGGGAACAGAAACATAATAATACATCAAATAAAATAGCTTTCAGTTTTGTCCATCACAGCAACAGAAGGTGGGCCCCCACACACAGTGTGTGGGCTATTTTGTCACCTAGAACCACTGGTGTCTTTAACTCTGTCAAACAACTCTCCACAGAGGCAGGGGCAAGCACATCTGTTATTATGGACGCTGCTTTTGTACGACCACATGACATTTTCTTTACTATCTCAGAGTCTGGAAAAAAGGTCGGCGCTAGCTTGTTACCAGTCATTTGACCGGTATGAATGGGAGTGTTGCACTCAGGCCCGGTTCCAGAACAAAATGACTAAGGGTGCATCTGAGATTAGAGAGGGTGCAGTGGTAAAGTGCTATTTTTATAAGTGGGGAGTGTACCTAACACCCTCTATGGGGGTCCTCACCTCCTCTGGGGGGGTCCGGGGGCATGCTCCCCCGGGAAGATTTTTTTTTAAATATTGAAGTTAAAAGCATCAATTTGGTGCACTTTGAGAGCAACATTAAGAGATCTATGGATCTATGTGCTCTTTGCTTGATTATGCCTTCCCAGTCCCTTATCAGCCTATAAGAGCATGGCGCCAGTTGTTGTAGCCAGTTGTGGTGAAGGCATCTGACTTACTTGAACCGAAATGTCTACATGCATAGCAGAAGATGGCATCTTTTTTACATGAATATTCCAGCCAATCTCTGTTTTGAAACCATGAGCTGCAAAATGAGCGCCTCACCCCACTGTACAGGCGAGTTGTGCACTTTTTTAAATATACCTGGGCAGGCTCTGTTTTCCCGAGGTCCTCTGGCACTTGCGGGCCGCCGAGGGGTGGCGGTGTTTGGGGTAACGAAGACGGCTGTGGCTGCTCCGCCTCTGTGGGAGAGGCGGGCAAAGCCGGCGAGTCAGGCAGGAGGACGTTAGTGTCCACGACATTAACGTCATGTCCCCATGATCTGAACTGTTATTACCTGCAGTAGATGCAGTGTATGCTGGCGATAAGGGCTGGTTGTTTTAACCATTTTCTGATGTCCATCACTGACTGCTGTGTAAGCACCTTGCAGATGATGAATGTGCAGCGGCACAGGTCACGCGCACCTGACACAATAACGTTACTTACCGTTTAAATTGATCAAATAAATGCAGCAGACAATGCTATTCAACCACAATTACAATTTATTTTATTTCAACTATATTCTTCTTCTTGTTATTATTATTACTACTATTGTTAGTAATAGTAGGCAACATGTAATTTTTTTCACTTTTAATTTTTTTTTTTTTACTTTTCATTTTTCAAATGAGGGTGCATAACGACTCAACTGAGGGTGCATTGCACCCTTATGCACCCCCGTAGAACCGGGCCTGGTTGCACTGTATGGTAAACACTGGTTATTTCTGCTGCTGTTACCTTGTCTGAGTAGCCATAATTTTTTGGTTTGAGTAGGAATGTCTCCACAGAGTGGGATGTCTCTTTTTGAGCGACACGTTTCTTGTGAGAATCGCATTCTCTGTGTCTTTTGACGTCGTATTCACCGCCATGTGCAATTTAAAAATTACTCTTGCCAAGATTGCAAAAAACTCTCTGAGAGTCGCCCTGCACTGGCTTCACCCACGGGTAAGTGTCTTCCCAGTCTTTGTTGTATGTGCATCTTCTTTTCTTCTTAGCTGTAGTTTCAGTTTCCTCCATTTTCCATAACCTGCTGCGTCGCCTGCGTTCGTTGTTGTTGTTTGGCGGGGTGGGGGGGGGGTGTGTGAGTGAGTTACTCTCATTGGTTAACACTTGACCAGCACCCGCTGTGTGTTACAGATTGATTGACAGCATACACAGCCCCTGATGATAGCCTTCCCTGCTTTCTCAACAGCCATTGGATGAATCTGATTTTAAAGAAAAGCGTTTTGGCCAATCAAAATGAAATATGCGGGACATCGTCTCAATTTGCGGGACGCACCAAAAGTCGGGAAAATGCTGTGCAGTCCCGCGCAAAGCGGGACATCTGGTCACCCTACTCTCACTCCCTAAGTGTCCAATAGCGACGTTTGGTCAGTGTCCGTGGCGTCCAATTGTGACGCTCCTAGGCTCCTTCAGCGTCATAAAGGGACGCAAATAGCTTTCAACTGATTGCAATGTATTCCCATCTGCGTCGGGATTTGACGCTCATGGAAGCACGGCATTCGTTTATGTCGGCTGCCCTTAAAGGTAATGTGAGCGTCCATTCCCAGGAGTAAAGGATGGCAGAAGACACTACACTACCCAGAATCCCCAGCTATCGTTTGGACTACACCATGTGCTCTTGACAAACCCCGTGATAGTCCTCAAGCTCTGTGATTGGAGAGTGTGCTCCGAGAGTTACGCCGAGCCTCGAACAGCACTTGAAATGGGATGGAACCACGGCAGACTGTCCAAAACTGGATTTGAACGCATGTGTAACAGTTAAATATGCAGTTGTGTTTATTTGAAAATCATTTAGTATAATCACATAAATTCTGTGTTTTATATTCAACAATTCTGTGTTCTTTATTTATTGATTGTTCAATACCTGACAAGGCCGGAGATGAAATATCTACATACATCTTATAAGAGTATAATACATTATGTATAATATCAGTTAAAATAAGTGTTTCAACATAGTTAACATTGCTGGAGGTATGCACAAATATTGATAGATGTCTTGTAATGCACTATTGAGGAACCTGCAACCCAAGTTTTTCATTCAGTGCAGAACTACACCACAGTTGTGTAGGCCTATATGATATGTCAATAAACCTTAGAACATCTTGAAATCTTGAAAGGGATGTGCAAAATAGTCATTACATACAGTCTTTAATTAACAATTAGTAGAGAATAACGAGTAATGAATATACTTTATAGGGATCGTATTAATATCTAATAATAAAAATATTGAAATTCAATAACATGCTTTAACCACTAGGTGTCCCTTTATATCAGCTGTGCACCTTTATGGTGTACATACAGCCTATCTACCAATTGGATCAAATATAAAAGTGAGCCGAATTAGTGTTGATACTGCAAGGAGACGTATTGTGTGAAAAGAAATGTAAGATGTTGTTTAATGGCTGATATATTTATGATCCACGTCACGTTTTCAGTTCCTCATGTTTGTCTTCTCATCAGGGCTCTATAAATACAGAACTACGGCAGATATGTAATATGTAATGCAGCCGAACCGTGTATTACAATGCCGTTATGTGATGACTTTCAAAGAGAAAAGCAAGCACACTCGGAATAAGGTATTATTATTATTTCGGTCTGTTTCCGGTATTTGTTAATGACGATGTGCTCTGAGATGTGAGACTGGAATTGCACAGGGGGGAAATAACGTAGGCTATCTTTAGATGCGGATTTTGTTAAACTAATATGTTTAGGCTGTGGACCAACACTATACATTGACGGCGAAGGGGGTAGCAATAAAGATAACACCATTAAACAGTTACACAACATAACAGAAATAATATCGATAGCAGCGTCCCTAGCAACCACCTTGGTAACAATGAAAACGTCGCGATTTCCTGAAGTAATCTTCATAATAACTAGCAAACTAAAGATCATGTACATCCACTGCACACATAATCTGAAATAACAACTCATATTTCTCGCATCAAATGACATCAAAACGCATTTTAATGGCCAAACTAACATTAAAATAGGCATTTTCTACCGAGAATAAAACGAATTTCGGCCATGTTTTCTTTTTCTGCAGGGAGAAATTTGAAGATCACGTGACATAGACGCCAGCCATCGGAATGAATGGTGAAAAAAACGGGGTTTGTCAAACAGAGCACATGGTGTAGGCCAAACGATAGCTGGGGATTCTGGGTAGTGTAGTGTCTTCTGCCATCCTTTACTCAGAAAACATATTTGTTTCTCCGAATCGAAGGGGGAAAATACAAAAGCATTGCACACAATTTAAACCAATCAATGTTGTGTAATTAACAAGGATAATCTGGTGTTTTTTAGTCGATGAGTAGTGCAGATATCACTGTAAAATCAATCGACAGTAAGGGGAATACTTACTTCCGGGTGTAAAATTCTCCGTTATCCAATGGGAATGGACGCTCACATTGCCTTTAAGGGCAGCCGGAATAAACGAATGCCGTGCTTCCATGAGCGTCAAATCCCGACGCAGATGGGAATACATTGCAATCAGTTGAAAGCTATTTGCGTCCCTTTATGACGCTGAAGGAGCCTAGGAGCGTCACAATTGGACGCCACGGACACTGACCAAACGTCGCTATTGGACGCTTAGGGAGTGAGAGTGTGTTGCATTAGCGGCCGCTGTCGCCCTCTGTCGGCCGTCAGCGCAACTTAAAAGATGACGTTACACTTTTTTTTTGTAAAGGGCGGCCGTTCTGTGGTTCTCCAGATTCTGCAGACGGCCAGTCCGCCCCTGATTTCACACATTCTGAGAAACACTTACAGTGATGTATTAGACTTACTGTGGTGAATGTTGTTTTATTATTAATTGTGCCCATGTGTTGTCAAGTTGGTGAAGATGTCTCTTCATGTGTGTTGGCACATGTGCGTTATCCCTCATTGAAATGTGTTGGGCTGTTGTTGCGTGTTTGCACCTTTCGACCACCGTACAGTGCGGGAATACTGCATGCAATATTTGACTTGTGTGCTTTCACAACAACATCTGACCTACAGTTCAAGATGATAAATGATCTTTTATCATGAACTTAAAACTAGGCCACCATGTACGCTGACAGTTTGCAGTCAGTTCCTGTTGTCTTTACATCTTTAAAGCCCAGCCAGCATGTGTGGGGGGGGGGGGGGGTCATCTGACTTTCACACCTCACACAGCCTGAGGAAGCTGGTTTCAAACATGATGTGCTGTATTCTTGATAACAGGGCTCTGGATCTCTTTTTTTAACTTATAGTGCTGCTGAATCCCAACAGCTCTTACTAAGAGAGAGAGAGAGGATATACATACTTGGAGAAGTTCTTTAAAGGACATTTGACTCTTATCTCCCTGAATTCAATCCAGTAATTGGTATATTCATATATTACGCTTTTTAAATCAAAGGATTGTTTTGATAGCAGTAGTTTTTTTGATTTTGTTACATTTAACTTAACCGTTTCCTGTAAGGGCTATTCCTCTCATGAGTTTTGTTTGTGTAGTCTTATTTATCTATTTGTATTTTTAATGATATAATTGAATATAAGCTAACTGTCATTGTATGTTATCCAGCATGCTCTCTGTCCTTGAGACAGACGTGACGGTAAACACGTCCCCAGTGTCCCACAGTCACATGCTGTGGTATCACGCTGTTTGTTGCCTTCGTGTTTCATAATGTGTTGTCCTCCTGCACACAGGTGTTCCTGCGAGGATCCTCAACATGTTCAACCAGAAAGACGTCACAATGATGGCAGTGTAAACAAGCAGTCTGCTGGTTATTGGCTGCGGTGTCCCACCTCCTGGGTGGAGATTTACCACGCTGTCTACCCTGCAGGCTACACTTTATGTCAGGAAGTTTCCAATGATTCTTAATATGCAGAGTGTTGGCCTCGCAAATGCATGCTGGGATCTCATACTGTAAATGCCTGGTCATGATCACATGAGACTCTGTGAACTTTACCATACAAAATGCATGACTGTTAAACAATGAAGTGTCACACACATGCAGATACTTTTAGGAAGAAATCTAGGATATTTTTCAATTTATTTATAATGAATGTATACCATGGATGTGTACTTTTTATTTGGATTAATATGTGCTTTTCTCTTTATTTACCATGTTGGACAACTCATTGTATTTGCCTTTTATCTCTTTCTTTTAACTCTTTGTTGTATCAATGTACATTTCTCAAATAAATGATTTTCGATTCTGGTGTTGCTGATTTTATATTAAGACTCAACCCATATTTTATTTTTATTGAAATATAAAGAATCACAGCAAATTGGCTTTATTTTTACAATTTACAATTATCACTGAAGCTTTAAAGTTCAGTGATAAACCATTGGTAGGAAGAACTATTTTTGCATGCTTGTGAAACAAATGTCTTAATATGCTGCTTGTCTTCCCTAATGGAGCTGGTACTAGCTTGCTAAAAGGACTCATATATATGTTTATACATGATTATATATGCTTCTATATAATGTAATCCTTTTATCCTGCTGGAGGTGTGGTGCAGTTACTCAATGTGCTCAGCAGACAGGGCGTGTGCTGTGAGAATCAGGCGGGACACAGCTCTAACAAAGGTTTCTGTGTCAGACTCATCCTCTTTTTACTACTTTAGTACGTACAGTTACCTGTTTCTCATCAATGTCAGTAACAGCCGAGCTGCTGATCCTGAGCCTGTGAACAAACTGAAATGGAGAAGGGCTGCTCTCACTTGTTCTGTGGCCCTGTGATGTCCGCTCTGTCTGTGTGTGGAACTGGGAGACACAGCACTGACATTTACTAACTCAATTTGGGGGGCCTCAGGGCATCAGGTTGGGGCCCCTAAGTATCACAACTCTGCGGTTAACTCACTCAAAGACATTCAGATGTCTGTATCCGTGTGTGTGTGTGTGTGTGTGTGTGTGTGTGTGTGTGTGTGTGTGTGTGTGTGTGTGTGTGTTGCTGTATGTGTATCTGTCTGTCTGTATATCATAATAATATTTAAATGAAGTTTTATGATCATACTTTAGTTAAAACACAACTGGTGCATCTTAAATAAATATGTAAAGTAGAATTAACTATATAATAACTAGATGTAACCAATTTTACACGCAGCAGCCTTCTACTCACGCATTGTCCCTCCTCCATATGAGTCACATGCTTATTAAGCATTTTTCCTCTGATGCAATATCCTGTCGTCCATATCCTTCCTTCCTGCAGCAGTCAAGCTCTACACAGCCCCTGGTAGACCCCTCCCCCGCCCACACACAAAAACACAAGACTAAGACACCACTGTTGTAAAATAAGACTTATATGAAGAATGTACCTAGTTAAAAGGTTAGTATAACTGGCTGCCTTCTTAGTTTGGCAATTTTAAAACTCTAACAAGAATCTATAAGTAACTAAATAAAACATATCATTTTACTTACGTCATTTCGCTTCTAACACACTTCGTTCTACATATTACACTTAATTTATATTATAAATGGTAAGGCGGAGGAGGCGTGTGGCGCAGTGGATTGTGCGTTGGTGTGGGGTTCAGGGGGGCACAGGTTCAAACCCCACTGCAGTCAGCATGTCGCTGTGTCCCTGGACAAGACACTTCACCCCAAATTACTCCTGTGGGGATTGTGCACAGTATTGAGTATATGTAAGCTGCTTTGGATAAAAATGTATTTCAGCGTGCCATGTTGAAGGACATCTAATTTCTCTAAATGCACTTCGAGGATCGATGCCTCGATGGAGGCTCTCTGGAGGAGCTATAGAGTGGCGAAGTCCCTCCCCTTCTGGTGGACCTCCATGGGACCTTATTTCGGAAAAATTATGTATTGAAGTCAATGGAGAGAGAAAGATTATCTTTCAATCCCGTTTGAATTGTGCCACAAATTACACATATGATGTTTGTCAGTTTAAAAGATAATTTTGCAAGTCAAATAAATAAAGTGTCATAAAACTGTGAAGTAACACATTTGTTTGTGTGAAACGCTCAATGAACTACATCTCTGGTCTCGCAGAACAACACACGTCACCAAGATGGCCGTCACTACTGTCTTGCTAAACAAGGGATTGACTACCCTCACTATCACCACAATGAAACACGTCCAGAAGAATGCCATGCAAAGTTGCCTGCCTGCCTTTGATTCTCTCTGAACTGCCTGGTCTTTTTAATGTTTAATGTTGTAGTGCCGAGAGATAGGGAGTCGGAGGCGGTGCAATGAAGGTACAAAGCTGGCTTTATTGAGCAGCAGAAATGCACATGTTGTTGGGTCGGAGCCCGGGAAGAGAAGAGAAAGAGAAAGGAAAGAGGACACATTATATACCCCGGAGGTACAGTAAGCATTAGTGTCCGTGCGGAACAATAACCCCAACCTGTAGTTCCTTGATTGAATTATGTAACCCAATGTATTAATAAGTGATCACTACAATGTCAACCATTTGTGCAGATAGCTAGCATGAAGTAGAAAAGATCGCCGATGCTAATGTAGCGTTAGCATTTCTCCCCCGGGCTTAAATGGTGTATTATACAATGATCACACCGGTGTGACAGTACTCTTCAAAGGGTTCACAAAATATGACTACTACTCTTACTGTTTAACATTTTGGGTTACTTAATGTTACTTCATGTTAAGGCTTATAAAAATGACAAGGCTAATGCTGTAATGCTAACTAACGTGCTTGCTACTAGCTAGGTAGCTAACTTGATCCAGCCACTCCTGGTCCTTTCATCAGACGGGAAGCGAAATAACGAGCAAGACCCATTGCTGGTATGATAACAACCTGGTACTAAGCACACAGGCATCTTGTTAACGTTATCTTATCTTAGCTATCTCCATTTTAGTGGAGGAAAACAATTGTGACATCAGTTATGAGTGACATCAGTTACGCGACTCTGGGATTTGTAGTCGGGATTTTAGTTGCGTATTTTTCATAGTCTTATATTTCAACAGTTTTACGACAAACTATGACTTTTTTGACATGGATGGATGGATTAAGATTGACAAACATCATATGTGTAATTCGTGGCACAATTCAAACGGGATCGAAAGATAAGTTTTCTCTCTCCATTGACTTCAATACATTATTTTTCAGAAATAAGGTCCAGATGTGTTCGGGTGTATTTCCATCGCACCCGTCATCCGTCATATCCGTCATATTGTACGGCAACTCACCGCAACTCACCTCCCTATGCTCCCAGCGCTCTGCTGCCACACACCGGCCGTCTGCGGAACTGCAGCCGGAGGAACTCGGGACAGTTTGTTATGTGTAGGGTCCTATGTACTTGTGCATATAAATAATGTTTCTAATTATTTACAATTAAAAAATATATATGTTCTGCGTTAGTTTAGCCAACACTTTTATAAGGCCACTAGATTAGATAATTACGAAATGTGTAGATAGAATACATATCTTTCAGGTTGTTATTTTGTCATTATGTTTAATGTTTTATTTACCTTTTAGTATTTTTTCTCAATTAAAAAGGAATTCTTTAAAACTCCAACAATGTGTTTATTTATTTTAAGATTTAAATAATGACACAATAGATGTGTTTTTTGGATGTTAAGAATCGTTGAAGACCACACTGAACATAATGTAGGTAGTTTCTTTGTTTAACTCTAGTTTTCATCTAATGCCAAATGTAAATCCACATATACAAACAGAGGACATTCAGAGGAAGGGTAAAAACATTGAGATAATAAACAAGCATCAATCTTTTGTTAACATCCAGTTTTATTTGAGAATTGGATATTTCAAAATGTTCCTACAGATACACCATCATCACTAGAGACTGGACACAGGGTGTGGTATTAGTAGCTACGTTTACATTCAGTTGGCACAAACCACTAGGATTTACAAAACAGCTGTCGTATTATTGCTGCACGGAAACAAAAACAATACAAGGTGATCTGTTTCAACAAACACAGTAGCATCGTATGTCTGCACGTCTTTACCTTTATAGGCTACAGTCTATCTATGGTCTTTACCCACAAATGGGTTAAAACATTTACTTTAACAAGAGCAAACAAAGAGTCACATTTGACCAGTTTCTGTTGTAGTAGTGTTTGTTTATGTACTATCATTAAGCCACGGTCAGGTTTACAACAAAATACGGAGCCCCTAAAGGGACATGAAGAAAAAAAAAAAAAAAAACAGGGAGAAAAAAAAAAGTCAGGATAACGGGTTCGTATCTCGTGCGCACGAGAAACGAATCCGTTATCCTGACTTTATTTTTTTTTGAGAAAGTTACCGATGCACCAAGGAGGAAGTGGAACACGAGACAACCATGTCATTGCAGACTGTTATGTTTACGTTGGGAAATGACAGTGCATACATTATTTGAGATATATATCGTACTTAGACTTCACTTTAAGGACATTTGGGCCAGGGGTGTGTGGTCACTCCAGGAGGCAGCGGGACGTGTAACTCAGAGAAGAGCAGCACCAGCGCTCAAAGAGCTTTTACGCACCGCCTACACTGTGTTTACCTTCATTGAACAGCTATGGGCGGACTGGGACTAAAAATCAGCCCGGTACTCGCACCCAGCCCAGCCCACGTAAACTGTCAACGGGCGGCCCACTTCGGTACCGGCGTGTGCGCGCGCGCGCGCGTGTGTGTGTGTGTGTGTGTGTGTGTGTGTGTGTGTGTGTGTGTGTGTGTGCGTGTGTGTGTGTGATAGCTGCGGGGCAGCAGGTACTCTGAGAGTCACGGACATTAATTCATAGATCAAAGCAGACTGGTTTACAGACTCTCCTGTTTTTTGCCAATCCGGTGCTTAAACCAATAGCTCTACACCCCTGGCCGAAATGTCCATACAATTAAGTCTGACTTCAAAATATATCTCAAATAATGTAGGCTATGCACTGTCATTTCCCCACGTAAACATAAAAGTCTGCAATGAAATGGTTGTCTCGTGTTCCACTTCCTCCTTGGTGCATCGGTAACTTTCTCAAAAAAAAAATAAAGTCAGGATAACGGATTCGTTTCTCGTGCGCACGAGAAACGAATCCGTTATCCTGACTTTATTTTTTTTTGTCTCTTTTTTTTTTTTTTTTTCCATGTCCCTTTAGGGGCTCCGTAACAAAACGATAATACCTTATGTTTAAAAATGAAACTTTTTGGCATTTCATGATTGTCTGGGTTTCTTCCAAGCTTGTTGTGAACTCTCCCTATTGTATTGTTTTGCATCACCTCCTTTGATCAATAGGGAGATGATAACACTAACGCTCTTTTAATTCAAAGTGACAAAGGTGCCCGAGATCAGCCTCTTAATTTACCCAGGGCCTAGTGCTTGGCTTTGGGCATGAAAATTCATGCCCAAAGTAAATATCTGAACTTTGGAGAGGAGTTGGGGGACACACGACACATCAAATCACATCTACAGATCAAGACGAAGCTAATGGAAGTACTCCCATACTCCTAGCGTGTGAACATGTTTGTGAAAAACGTGTGCAAAGTCTCCGAAAACGGATTAGTGGCTGTGATGCTAGCTTTGCGGCTAGCGGTTAGTTGTTATTTTGTATGTTTGAATGTTAAAGAATAACAATCGACAGTGTAAACATAATTGTGTAAATAACCCAATTTGTGTTCTGTGAAACGGAAAAGGATTTTACATTGTTTTTGTTACTTTCGTTGCAGTGTCTTAAATGTAATTTAGGTTAACTTCCTGTTTGAAGTTGTTGCAACATGGCGGAGAAAAAAGTAATATCTTCTACATATAATAACAGACAAAGTAAAGAATGAAGTGTAGGCTATGCCTGTTTGAAGTTGTTGCTATGGAAACAACATGACGGAGAAAAAGTATAATCTTCTACATATAATAAAGGACAAAGTAAAGAATGAAGTGTAGGCTACAGTGGCGAGCCGTCAGGGCCCTCTAGGCCCTCTGTGAGGGCCTAAGATATTCTAAAAAATTATATTTGAAAACATTACATAAATAAAAAAAATGTAAAAATATTTTTTTAAATATTTTGTTGTCGTTACATTTTTCATTAATTTTACCAAAATAACTTGATTTAATTGTATTTAAAATAATATTTCCAAAGAAATAAATCCTTCGAACCTGCCTGTTCAGTTTCTGTTGGAATGTGAAGGGTTAAATGCCGTCTCTGCGAGTTATGTGAAGACGGGAGAGCTTGTTGGTCCCTCTCTACATTCACAAAGGGCCAGCTATAGTAACTCAACGAGAGAGTAATTTCAAATGACAGTACAATTGACCAATCATATCTTCCCTCTAAATGGTTGGGCTTTATTTTCGCGGACTTTATGACAAGTTCCGCCCGCTGTGGGTCTATGCAAGTGGTGCAGTGACGCATCCTAAAACCCGGGAGTAAGCTTCGCTCGGATTCCCTCGACAGAAAGCAATGGGATTTCTCCATAGGGTTTTGGAAAATAGCTTGAAATAAGGTCTGTGGAAAACGAACCTGTTAGAAAAATGCACGTTTTGTTCAGCTGGATAATATCCACATGTCTACCCTACTTTTATTATTTTCTAATCATAAATCTAATCGATAGATTTATGATCGATAGATTTATAATTAGCACAAATTCGTTCATGATGGCTCACTTCAGTGATAGTGATGACATCGTTGCGAAATTATTAGCCGAGTCATTTTCAAGATTGAGTGGCAAAGGATCAGCTGAAGCAAGTGCTTCATCCAAAAGGACAGGAGGATGGACTTTGTGTTTCAGTGATTATCATCAAAGGTAGGCCTAAGTCATTTTCAATGCGGGCCGCCTTGCCGATTTAATTCATTTGTAATTGTTACTTGGCTGTGGGTGCCCTGCCATGATAGGACGGGTGGCGGGTGGTCTGTGCATCCGAACATCAGATCAAGGGGGAGTGCTGGGAACTCCAGTTCGAAACCCGCCCCCACTGCGTCAGGCCGTTGTGTCCTTGGGCAAGACACTTCATTTGCTCCTGTGGGTATTGTCCACAGTACATGTATAATACCAATGTGTACTTGTAAAAGCGCCTCGATGACCTCGAGGCGTGAAGATGGACGGTGTGGCGCTGTGCAATGATCAAGGGGTGAAACCCGCCGCTGCTGCGTAAAGCCGGTGTGTCCTTGGTCCTTGGGCAAGACACTTCACCTGAACTTGCTCCTGTGGGTATTGTCCACAGTTTCTGACCATTGCATGTATGATATATGTGTGTGTATATCAATAGTCATTGAAAAAGCGCTATAATAAATGTAAGGAATTATTAATTATTGTGATAGGTGTTTATATAAATGGCCGCTGTTTTGATATTCCGCTGAAGTATACGCTGTGACGTAATATCTCTTCTTTTTTTTCGAGGGAAGGGGGTCAGAGGGCCTAGGTATAAAAGTCACGGCTCGCCACTGGTAGGCTATGTTTAAATGTTCGGAATTTGACCGTGTATGATGGCCCTCTTGAGTTGCCGTACAATATGACGGATAAGACGGATGACGGATGCGACGGAAATACACCCGAACACATCTGGTACCTTGAACACATCTGGTACCGACACCGGCTCAGATGAGAGGATTTCTCATAGAGAGGCGAAGTCCCGCCCTTCTACTTCCGCCCCATGGGACCTTATTTCGGAAAAAATATGTATTGAAGTCAATGGGGAGAGAAAGATTATCTTTCGATCCCGTTTGAATTGTGCCATGAATTACACATATGATGTTAGTCAATCTTAAAAAATCATTTCCATGTCAAAAAAGTCACAGTTTGTCGTAAAACTGTTGAAATATAAGACTATGAAATATACGCAACTAGAAAGACTACAAATCCCAGAGTCGCGTAAGTGATTTCATTAACGTATACATTACACTCGTGTTACTCACCGAAACCTTGTAAAGCCGGTCCCGCATGCTGGCTCTTACGGAACCGACTAACTCCCCTTGTGTGTATGTACAGTTCTCAACATGGCCAGACTTGTAGTGATTTTCACCTCTTTTAATACTTTTCGCCTCATTCTGAAAGAAAGAGGTGAAATGTGCTAACGTGACGGCCATCTTGGTGTTGGTGACGTGTGCAACACCAGAGTTGTAGTTCATTGAGCACTTCACACATAAAAATGTGTTACTTCACAGTTTTACAACACATTTTTTTTTTTTACTTGCAAAATTATCTTTTAAATTGATGTTAGGAAAATATCACTCGACACCAGGTTGAGAATCAATAATCAGGTACTAATTTATTCTTGCAAGAAAGAGCAGAGTTAGATCACATACAAAGGATATGGGTTAACTCACACATGGGTATGCTGCTCAACGGAGCAAGAAAAAACATCAGGCTTATTTAGTCCAAAATACGGAGATAACAACAAAGTCGTAAATCGAGGTGGCGCTAATATCATCAGCAGGTGTCGGAAGGGTGACGGGGACATCTGCGACGTCTTCTGGAAAGAGTCACGTAGGCTTCACGCCTCATAGAAGTGGGATATTTAGGATGTGTCTTCTCATAAATATCAACAACCTGAAATGCCGTGCCTCCTCCTATCATTAGAAGAGGCAGCTGCAAGGTCATAGACAGTGCAGAGTCACACATAGTATCAGTGCATGAAAACAACCCATAAAGAGGAGACAACTTGTATTTTCTCCAACATATCCCTCCTGTTTATACTTCGTATAACATAGAATTTGGAAAATACAAATGATTATAAAGATTACAAATTCATATACAAAAGTACCCAAACGGCTGATGTAGGTAGATTGTATAGGCATGTTTTAATGTAATCTGAATGGATGCCATGGCCTAATTCTTTCTCTTTGATACATCGTCAGTTTCTATCACTCAGACCCGTTACTGTTTCCCTGCTAACGTCCACTCAACATCATATGTGTAATTAGTGGCACAATTCAAACGGGATCGAAAAATAATCTTTCTCTCTCCATTGACTTCAATACATAATTTTTCCAAAATAAGGTCCCATGGAGGTACACCGGAAAGGGAGGGACTTCGCCTCTCTATTTCTCTAAACGCCTGCTGCTTCGCCTCCTCTCTCCTCGACTCACATCTCCTGTGGGCGGGACTAAGTCACAAGGATAGGAGTTGAGGAGGGGAGTCAAGGAGGGGAATTAGATACATGAGAAACCTTCTATGTCTTGCACAACATCCACAAAAACTGACAAGAAAAATATTATTAAAATCATGGAAAAGTATTTTTTACATGTTTTTTAGTTAAAAAAATGTATACTTTTTACCGGTCTTGTTTTTTGAAAATAAAAGGATTCAAAAATGGTTTCTGAGGTATTTGGTCTTCCCTCTGCCATTTTGAATTTATGGTGCCATATTTCTAACACAAAGTTAGTAATCAAATGATTGTAGAGTGTTAGGCCACCTGCTGGTGGAGGCATGCTCCTACACCTGCTTCAAAATGGCTCCCACATGTCATTAGGAAATAAAGCAGTGGCGAGGCGTCAGGGCCCTCTCTGAGGGCCTAATATATTCTACAAAATAATTTAAAAAAAGATAAAAAATAAATATATATATATTTTAATATTTTTAATTAGTTTTACCAAAAAAGCTTGATTTCATTGTACTTAAAATTAAAATAAATAACGTTAAAATAACATTCCCAAAGAAATAAATCCTTCTAATATGCCTGTTCAGTTTTTGTTGGAATGTAGAAATGAAAGAAGCTCCATTGGCCTTCTCTGCGAGTTACTGTGAAGATAGGAGCTGATTGGTGGTCCAGCTATAGATTCAGAGGGCCAGCTAGGGTAACTCAACGAGAGAGTAATGTCAAAGCTGTCAGAGGGACTAGGTATAAAAGTCACGGCTCGCCACCGAAACAAAGAGTTTCTTTCCGTCACAAAACCAGGAATAGGAAGTCACACTTGGAAGCAAATTGTTTCAACCTTTATTAAACATAGCTTGCAAGAGATAAATATTACAAAGTTATTTCCTCCAAAATTAGCTTATTTTTTCAATCAATGCATAATTGTCAATCAACTGGCAGTATTCAAACAGCATTATTTTCTTTTACTTTTTTGAAGACCGTTAAATATCAAGTATGTGCAAAAGGTCAGGATTGATGTAAGCAAAACGAAAAAAGGACTTCAATTAGTTTCCGGTTGGTTTCATCATCTGTTTCTGCAGATCCCACATTATACAAAAAGTCAACTGAAAATTGATAAAACTGATTGAGAAATTAAATGTTTCCCTGCATTAGCAACAACAACTAATAGAAGTAAAAAGCCCGGCAGCAGAGGAGCGCATGTGGGGTACGCTGAGGTCGGCAGGAAGTGATCACTGGTTCAGAAGCAGCCGTCCTCAGGTCTACTGGATGGAATACTAAGCGACTCTGTAATGGATTTATTCCGCCAAAACAGGGTTCCCCCGGGCGCTGATAGCATTTAAACCCCGATGAAAAGTGTGAACAGGTTATCTTTGTACATTATCAGGTCACTGACATGTGGAATTATGTATATGTTTTTGCCCATGCTCTAGCCCCCACTAGAACTGGAGGGTACGTCCTAACTAAACCTTTTATCATTTTATTTGTTCAGCTTTTAAGATATCTGCTCACAGCATTTAAAGAACTTTATTAAAACACCAACATTTTTCAGAACAAATGTCCCGGTCACAGAAAAAGTGTGTATGAGACAAACTGACTTTTTAAACATCATCTTTCCACGCTGTGATTGTAACCGGTCCACTTCATAGAATATGGTCATGTGGACAAAGGGGTCAGCAGACGTGGTTTATGAGACGCTAAAGTCATGAGGGCTCCATGGAATCCAACACAATGAATCATCTGATGGGCAGGAAACCATTCTTTAAAGTTATTTCCAGTTTCCATGCTCCAAGAGAAGAGATCAGATGTTCACAGGTGTGAACCGCTCTGTCTGAACCAGTGCACCCCCCTGCTAACGCTAGCTAGCCCCCGCCGAGGTGAATGCATCCAGGGAGAGCTCCAAGAAGCGGAGGGGAAAGAATCCCAAACATTTTGCACATTGTTACACAATAATACACAGTGATCACAAAACGAAATGACAAGCTTCACAATATTCATGGCTTTTTGTTTGCTTTTCTACACAATATACAACCATTTAATTTCTTTTTTCAGAACAAGGGAGGAGAAAATGCTTATGTACAATAAGTCATTATTACTTCAAACCTAGCAAATATCGTGTCATTTATTTCATAGTCAATACATTTGTTTATTTTTTAAACTGCAATAGAAAGAAAACAGAATTGAGACGTCAGAAAAAGAATGACTTCAAATTTAGATTTCAAGAAAGAATCTGAAATCCGGATACAAAGAGTGTGGCGCATCTGCAACAGAGTCAGAGACAGGAGCTGTTCTCAAGCTTGGCAGCAGAAGGAGACGCATGTAAAAACCATCGCTAAAATCAAATTGTGTGGCAGTAAAAAATGTATCCAAGACATTTAAAACTCATGAAAATATATCTCTACATCCAATGTTCCACCAAAAGGAGAATTGATTCATGTTTTCTGTGTTTATTAGAATTAGCACAAATGATGTTTTCCAAGTGTACACTTAGTTTACACCCTAGGTAGTTTCAAGTCTTCCATTTCACTGGCTGTTTATTATGGGATGGTCTGATGACACACACACACACACACACACACACACACACACACACACACACACACACACACACACACACACACACACACACACACACACACACAGACACACACACACACCCACACACACACACACACACACACACACACACACACACACACACACACACACACACACACACACACACACACACACACACACACACACACACACACACACACACACACACACACACACACACGATGTGGACTGATAATTATTACATATCGTCATGGCAACACTATCAGAGACTGTATGCTGTGTATTACTGTGGCACAGCCTTGGGTGGGAAGAGAAGTGACGAGAGAAGCCTTTAGAAGCTAGCCAGACCTTTCTGTTTTACCATTGATTTACTAAACTTTGAAAAGAGGCTCAAAATAGATAGTATGCTGCTTCTGCGTTAGCAACAACACATCAACTAACAAAGAACAATTTTATTGTTAAAACGAAAATGTCGCTTAAAATGTTAGTTGTTTACTTTTAACCTGAAGTGCAGATACAAACTGAATTCTAGTACATGGACAGAAACAAATATAAAATAACACTGAGCAATGAAAAGAAGAGAGGCTGTGTTAGCTAGTTTAGCTAACTGGAGCACTCATTTAACACAGCTAGCTTCCACTATTGTAAATTATAAGCTAGCTCTTCCCTGTGAAGTGCTATAGTTTATTTTTCAATACATTTTAAATATGTGATACTTTTAGAAAAAGGTTTTAACCTGCCACCTCAACTTCTCTTGTTTTTTAGCTTCAGTTTTTGCATTGCTTGCCCTTCAGCCGAACAAGCTTTAACACAACCAGAGACTACAGCCGTGCTAGCTGTGTAGCTTTACTTAGCACAGCAGTGCATTGTGCTAAATGCTAATGTCAGCATACTTACAAGCTAACAACGGCAATAACAAGGTAGGTAGTCACTATTGCTAACCATGTTTCAATCTGAGTTTAGCATGTGAGCATGCTCACACGGCAGACAGCGAACATCTGGGGCTGATGAGAATGTCTCCAGTTTGCAGGAGTTGGACCTGACAAAGTGAGAGTCTGCACAACGCTTTGCAGAGGATGAAAAGTGAAAGATTCCAGAATGAACTAACTGAGTGCAACGCAACCAAACATGGTAAGACATCCATCGAACACAAAGTAACTGCTGATTGTTCCATTCACACACACTTACTGCACAGAATCTGAGAAAAACATTTAGAACGGATGAATCCAACATGGCTGCCAGAGCACGTGTTGGCCAGCGTTTCCTCTGCAGTGCTGCTCTCACATCAGTGTGACCTGTACATGCATCAGCCCGGGGGTCGACATGGATTGAACGTTCCATAGGTGGAAATAAATCACTGAACAGTTTTTCTCTAGATTTATAGATTTAGCAGATGATCAATTATTAGAATGAAATGTTTCAGAACCCTGCACTGCTTTTCATAAGGGTGGTGTGTCTGGTCAGTCAACGGAGGAGAGGTCGAAAGCACTTTCCTCCTGTAATAATCCATGCTCCTTTGGGGGAATGTGAATGAAACTGAGTCTAAATAAAACATTTACAGAACAGGTTTACCAGTTCATGAATGAAATGTGCAATTTGAGATCAGGGAAGAGCGTCCATGCTGTGAGTGACCATGTGACCACCAGCCAGTATCTGAGGAGCGAAACCCATGGGGACACGACTCATGTAAAGGGGTGTTGTTGCGTCTAGTTGTGTGCCACTGATTGAACGGACAATACATTTACTTAAAGTGGACTTCTTCCCAGGATTTGGAAAGCGACACTTGAGGTTCAACATTAACAGAGATCAACACTGCAAAGGATCATTCACCATCCCATAACACACACCGTGATGCAACCCACAAGCTTCACACACCTCTGGTCGGCCATCAGCCAGCATCCAGACTCTAGCCACTCTCAATTGTAACATTCTTTACCTCCTTTAAAAAAAATGTTTTTCCAATTGGAAATATGCAAAGTGCTCCTCTGGAGTGAGGCGACTCGTGTGCAGAGCATGCACACAATGATTGATCATGTCTCTCCCATAAAAGATATAATCCACATCGTTTCTTTTCTCCCTCTGAAGCTAGGTATCTATACATTATCCATACAATAGTTTCTGTTTTTAGCTTTGATGATTATTATCGTCTCCGGTGGCTAACACCTCTCAGGTACGCCACCATTTCATTAGGAGACGCCGCAAAACAAACAAACAAACAAACTAACAAATAAAACTAAGAAAAACAAAAAAAGTGAAGGAAAGTTGGGTGGAGGGGCCAACAATCCGAAAACTAAAATAGAAGAAGAATAGGACCCAGACTTTAGGGTCCAGGGACAGAGTCTGTGGTTTGGATGCAGGAAATGTGCCTCCACCTTCAGACTTGAGTTCATTTAAAGAACATGACGCCAAAAAGGAGCTTCGGGGTAAAAAGGGTTCAGTCTGTGCATACTGGATAACCAAAGGGTGGGGCGGGGGGCAGGAAGTGAGATGGACTGCCTTTCTCTGAGTGGACACTTCCCTGTGAACACTTGGGGCGCTTCAGATGATCCTCCAGGATGAGCTCTCTGCAGGGTGTCAGTGCTCACACAGACTACACCTACATCCACCAGGTGGTCTGCGGGGGAGGGGCTGGCAGGAAGAGTCCCCTGATGGGCCCCCGATGGGGACTGGGGAAAAGCTTCTCTTCAGTACACATGGGCCCCTCCGGTGGGTTCCAGATTCCCCCCGACTCCGGGGGAGTGAGTGGAGCTTCAGCCGGCTGTCGGTGGTCACAGATCCTGAAACTTTCACCAGGGGAGAGTGGGGGTGCTCGGCCCCCGTCTGTTTGTTCCTATCAGTATTATAAACTTTGTTTCTCCAAGTTAAAGAGCCAACACTTTTTACAAAGCTGTTAAACTTTATGTTGCATAGCAACCAGAATGCACCCTGTTGATCTTCTGTTACTAGCAATAACCAGGTCTTACTCCTACGTGATGGTGGAGCTCGACGGTGAGTTCCTGTCACTGCCCAAAGTAAAGAGGGAAACAAAGACGGAGCGAACACGTATAAAAGAAAAAGCATAACGAGTAAACTGAAGCAAACGTGGTAGTTGCAGGTATAATAATAATAATAGTGCTACCAACAGCGATAATAATGGGAATTATAATTGTTAAACAACGCTGACGAATAAGAAGAGCTGTACTATAAGAAGAACATCTGAGATGCACCGACAGTTTAGTGTCTTTGTCCGACTCGTGGGTTTCATGGGTTGGTTCAAGGTAGGCACACGGACAGGCACTGCATGCGATGGGGGGTGGTGGTCGATCTGGGAGTGCTTCAGTATGGGGTAGGAGGGGGGGGCTTCAGATGGGCTCATTTCTGTCCGCTGATGGACTGCGATATGGATCGAGGGGGGATCATGTCCAACAGGTACTCTCTCTGCCGGTCCGCTAAGCTGGAGCTCTTATGGGCCCCCACCGCCGCGGGGTTCAGATAGGCGATATTTAACCCTGTGGACACACACACACACACACACACACACACACACACACACACACACACACACACACACACACACACACACACACACACACACACACACACACACACACACACACACACACACACACACACACCACACACACACACACACACACACACACACACACACACACACACACACACACACACACACACACACACACACACACACACACACACACACACACACACACACACACACACACACACACACACACACACACACACAATTTATTTACAAACAGCAGAAATAACCTTTCTTTGTAAACGAGCAGCCGCTAACAGCTAGCATTAGCTTCTTCTGCTCATTTCATCACAGATTTGTCTTGTTTACAGGTTATGAGGAACAGACGTTGTGTTTCCAGGACGGGCCAATAGCCCCACGTGTGCGTATTGTAAGACAGAGAGGGGCGCTGAAGGAAACCTGCGCTTCAGATAACAGTACTGAAATCATTTGTCATTTCCTTTCAGATTTGAACACGTAAACGGGACAGCATTTTGGCATCAACTTGGTATCAAAGTAACTGTTAATGAATCTTTAAAAGAGCGCTGTATAAAACACATCATATCAGACGTGAACTATCTCATTCACATGAAATCTTCCAGCAACTCATTGAGAGGACTTGGTTTGTTGGCTCTCTGCGGCTGGCGTCTACTCCGAGTGAGACATCTTCATTTACCGCAACTTCAGGAGTCACAGTCCTCCAGTTGAACTTTCACATACATCATATCACATATTTGTAATGCCGCTTTATATTCTTGAAACAGGTTGGTGTTTGGCTCAGGTTGCCTATACAAATATACATACGTTACCTACAGTTGTTGTAATAATGTCTGAGATGCATATTTAACCAGCATAAGTAACGCCAGGTGCACGGACACAGACAGCAGCAGTACCTGGGATGTTGTAGATCTGCCGGCGGCTGTCGTGCTGCATCCTGTTGCTGCCGCTGCCCCCCCCGCTGCCACAGTGCTTGCCGCTGGTCATCCCCATGAGGCTGCTGGCCACAGACAGCTGGGAGGCCTGGGCGAAGTTAGACAGGACGCCCCGCGCTGAGTTAGACAGGCCTCTCTGCATGGAGGCCTGGGGCTGGGGGGCCTGGGGACACAACACATGTTTGTCATATCTTTCTGTATGTGTATATTTATGTAAAATATTCACTTTTACTTTTGAACAAGTACATGTCGATGAATTTAATAAAATAGAACAACTTCACCATCACTGCCACACAGTGGTGCACTGCAGTACTGCATACGGTCTTTGAAAAGCAGATATTTGCTTCTAACAGCTTAAAACAAGCTTACAGTGCGTTTCTCTGTTTATATCTTTAGGAATTCATTTTTACCAGCTATTAATCCTCCCAATAAAATCATGTCTTAAATCATGGTCTTTTAAGCAGCAGTGATATCTAATAAACAACTCAAATGAAAAAATAATTAATAGATTAACCAATTTAAATGGATATAATTGTAGCCACATTTATTACAGAACACATGGAACACTGGGTGAGTTCCAAATCAAGCCTCTCCTGAATACTACAGCACAGTGCAGGCTGGAGGCAGGTGGAGGGTGGGGGCAGCGCTGCAGTGTACCTGGCGGAGTGCATGGTGTCGGATCATGGAGTCAGTCTTAGAGGCGTTGGGGCCGGTGGGGGCCGAGCTGGGGGAGAGGGCGGCCTGCTGCTGCAGCCTCTGCTCTATCTCCTGATGGGGGCCACGAGAAGAACACACATTAATACAGACAGCTCAGAGTGAGAATACAGACGTGTGGTGTAGTGGTGTGGTGGTGTGGTGTGGTGTGGTGTGGGGGTGTGGTGTGGTGGTGTAGTGTGGGGGTGTGGTGTGGGGGTGTGGTGTAGTGTGGGGGTGTGGTGTGGGGGAGTGGTGTGGGGGTGTGGTGGTGTGGTGTAGTGTGGGGGTGTGGTGTGGGGGTGTGGTGTGGTGGTGTAGTGGGGTGGTGTGGTGGTGTAGTGGGGTGTGGTGTGGTGGTGTAGTGTGGTGTGGTGGTGTAGTGGGGTGGTGTGGTGGTGTAGTGTGGTGTGGTGGTGTAGTGTGGCGGTGTAGTGTGGGGGTGTAGTGTGGCGGTGTAGTGGGGTGGTGTAGTGGTGTAGTGTGATGGTGTAGTGTGGCGGTGTGGTGTAGTGTGGGGGTGTGGTGGTGTAGTGTGGCGGTGTGTAGTGGTGTATTGTGATGGTGTAGTGGTGTAGTGTGATGGTGTAGTAGTGTGGTGTAGTGGTGTAGTGTGATGGTGTAGTGTGGTGTAGTGGTGTAGTGTGGCGGTGGGGTGGGGTGGTGTAGTGGTGTAGTGTGTTGGTGTAGTGGGGTGGTGTGGTGGTGTAGTGGGGTGTAGTGGTGTAGTGTGATGGTGTAGTGTGGCGGTGTGGTGTAAGTTGTGGGGGGGTGTGGTGGTGTAGTGTGGCGGTGTGGTGGGGTGTAGTGGTGTAGTGGTGTAGTGTGATGGTGTAGTGTGGCGTAGTGTGGGGGTGTGGTGGTGTAGTGTGGCGGTGTGTAGTGGTGTAGTGTGATGGTGTAGTGTGATGTAGTGGTGTAGTGTGGTGTAGTGTGGCGGTGTGGTGGGGTGGTGTAGTGGTGTGGTGTAGTGTGGTGTAGTGTGGGTGTAGTGGTGTAGTGTGGCGGTGTGGTGTAGTGTGATGATGTAGTGGGGTGTAGTGGTGTAGTGTGATGGTGTAGTGTGGCGGTGTGGTGTAGTGTGGGGGTGTGGTGGTGTAGTGTGGCGGTGTGTAGTGGTGTATTGTGATGGTGTAGTGTGATGGTGTAGTGGGGTGTAGTGGTGTAGTGTGATGGTGTAGTGTGGCGGTGTGGTGGTGTAGTGTGGCGGTGTGTAGTGGTGTATTGTGATGGTGTAGTGTGGCGGTGTGGTGGGGTGGTGTAGTGTGATGGTGTAGTGTGATGGTGTAGTGTGATGGTGTAGTGTGGCGGTGTAGTGTAGTGTGGTGTAGTGTAGCGGGGTGGTGTAGTGGGGTGTAGGGGTGTAGTGTGATGGTGTAGTGTGATGGTGTAGTGTGGCGGTGTGGTGTAGTGGTGTAGTGGGGTGTAGTGGTGTGTAGTGGTGTAGTGTGATGGTGTAGTGTGGCGGTGTGGTGTAGTGGGGTGTAGTGGTGTGGTGGTGTAGTGTGATGGTGTAGTGTGGCGGTGTAGTGGGGTGTAGTGGTGTGGTGGTGTAGTGTGATGGTGTAGTGTGGCGGTGTGGTGTAGTGTAGCGGGGTGGTGTAGTGGGGTGTAGGGGTGTGGTGGTGTAGTGTGATGGTGTAGTGTGGCGGTGTGGTGTAGTGTAGCGGGGTGGTGTAGTGGTGTAGTGTGATGGTGTAGTGTGATGGTGTAGTGTGGTGGGGTGCAGGGTTTCCGTTAGCCGGTAATTACCGGTTTTTAGCTGGTAAAATTTATAAAAAACCGGTAAATTCAAAACCTGACGGTCAAAATGTCTGGTAATAATTAGGGAGGCTCCGATAGATCGGCCGCCGGTCATTATCGGCCGATATTCACTCTTAATAGTTTGATCGGTGCTCTCTATAAAGGCCGATCAGGAGAGCTGGATCTGATCGATATGGACATAAACGCGAGTGAAGTGTAACCGGACGTGAGAGAGAGATCAGATCAGCTGCTGAGTCTGACCGAGACACGCAGCTCTGCATGATCACCTGAAGCCCCGCCCTCTGTTTAGCGGGCTGCAGGAGCTGCATGAGAAACTGACTGCTGTCAGGAGAGAGAGGGAGGGAGAGGGGAAAAGAGAGGCTCCGTTTCTCCCGTGTTATTATTCAAAGTTGATGTAAACTTCTGAATAATGTACGTTATCTACTACAAGTAGTTTGTTTGAATGTAATAATTATGTTGTTTGTTGTTTGTGGAATCATTTATTGAAAAATGAATCTGAATTTTTCGATCTGTTACGATTATAAACTGAAGCAATATAAAAATGAGCCCCGTGAACTGAGTTTTAAACTGAAGCATATCTGCTCATAGTCCGGTAATTACCTGCTAACGGAAACTCTGCTACACAACTATTATTATTATTATTGAAATATGACCGGTAAGTTTCAAATTTGTCCGGTAAAATAAAATCTGCCCGGACATTTGACCGTCGAGAAAAAATCCTAGCGGAAACCCTGGTGGGGTGGTGTAGTGTGATGGTGTCGTGGTGTGGTGGGGTGGTGTAGTGGGGTGTAGGGGTGTAGTGGTGGGGTGGTGTGGTGGGGTGGTGTAGTGTGGGTGTAGGGGTGTGGTGTCGTGGTGTGGTGGGGTGGTGTAGTGGGGTGTAGGGGTGTGGTGTCGTGGTGGGGTGGTGTAGTGGGGTGTAGGGGTGTGGTGTCGTGGTGTGGTGGGGTGGTGTAGTGGGGTGTAGGGGTGTAGTGGTGTGGTGGGGTGGTGGGGTGTAGTGGTGTAGTGTGATGGTGTAGTGGTGTGGTGTAGTGGTGTGGTGGGGTGTAGGGGTGTGGTGTAGTGGTGTAGTGGTGTGTAGTGGTGTAGTGTGATGGTGTAGTGGTGTGGTGTAGTGGTGTGGTGGGGTGGTGTGGTGGTGTAGTGCTGACCTGCTCCTGCTGCAGGGCCTTCACAAAGGCGTTCTTCAGCCGGTTGGTGTGCTCCGCCTTCAGAGCCTTCTTCTGATTGGAGGTCATGCACTGCTCACACAGGATGCGCCCGCTCTTCTCCTGCTTCCAGTGGGGCGTGAAGTCGGTTCTGCACTGGGCGCAGAAGAACGGCTCCATCCGGCCCAGCGTGCCTCTGAGTTTACCTGAGAGCAGCAATACGCCATCATCACATTCCTCTTCAGGTTCATCTCTCTTACTTTGGTTCTCTAGGTATTTGACCGCTCTGTTTTAACTGCTCTTACATTAACACAACAACAAGTAAACATCACCAAATAAATGTTATTTAAAACCCTTTTAAGCTGTAAACAATGTCTCAGAATTAGGTTAACATGAATAACTGCAGGGAATATACAAAGAATACACACTGAAAATGTATTCCAAATGTAACATGGTTGTAGATGTGTGTGTGTGTGTGTGTGTGTGTGTGTGTGTGTGTGTACTATCTGATGGATGAACATCGTCTAGGGTTACCCACTCATCTTCTATAGAGGTCATCTTTGACTGGGAACACCATAGATGTTACAAAGTTAACTAAACCACTCAAAATGTTCAAAAGCCGACTGTGGAGGATATCACGAGGCCTTGAGGCCTTGAGGCCATCAGATGTGAAACACAATATGTATTTGTATTGATGAAAGTAGTGAGCTGGTCAGATTTGAAGGGTTATGGAGGACATGAACAAACTATCTTCCAGTGCTTGAAGGTGAAGAGGAGCTGCTTACCCTGACTGTCGAGCACACTCTGCACCACCTCCTCCAGCCCCACCATGTAGATGAACTCGCTGTTGGCGGCAGAGGGCAGGAAGTGGAGCAGCGGGGCGGGGGGTTTGGGTGGGGGGATCTCCAGCAGGGTCTTCTCCAGCTGCTTCCTCAGGGCCAGCTTGGCGGCCGCCTGGCTGCTGGCCTGGTCTGCGATGGAGCTGACTCCGCCCGCCGAGCTGGACATGGTGGAGGGGCTGACGGCCGAAGCCCCACCCATGCCCCCCCCGGCTGCTGCCGCTGCCTGCATGTGGGCCAGGTTCATGTACATGGCACTGGAGCCTGAGCGCTGGGAGGCTGCCACCTGCTGGCTGGCCTGCAGGGAGACACACATTCTCTGATGCTAAGCAGAGGAGAGCCACACTTTACCCTTCTGTCACCAGCTGACACAGTAGATACATTCTCCTGGCCTCGCTCAGGTTCAGGTTGTGGCTACAAGTTGCCCTTTAGAGTTCTCATCTCCTGTATAGTGTACTTTCCAGCTCATAGAGTCCTATCGTGAACCGTGAGATGTTCAGTACCTCATAGTCGGAAATGTATAGTACGGTCCCACATAGAAACTGCTGGATGCTAACCAGCATATGTTGGGCCATTTGGAGCATTAGCTGAAGTTGAGAGTCAGCCCACTGGGAGTACACATACGGCCACTTTCTGGTTAAAAGTGCCGTTTATATCCTGAAAAGGTCTGAAATGGACTACACATCCTCAATAACCTCCAAAATTGTCAAAATCAGCCAAGACATCTAACTATTGTCCACATAGGCTATAATGGTTATATATGCCAATTAACACATGTAAGCTAACTGTAAAGCATATAAATCACAGTCAAAAACAAGTTCAAACAAATAGATTGATAGCAGCTAACGCTAAAGCAACAGATCACAGTGTGAAGCTAACTAGCAATAGCACACCTCCAACCCTGGGCATCAGGGCAGCTCTTTATTCACCCTCACATCCACACGCAGCACCTGTATACATTCAGGTCATATCTTCTGGCAGCTGTATTTGGCCCTTCATAGTGTATATTTGACAGATAGTCTGCAGATATATATCTTTCACTGTCATTATGTATATATATATATATATTTTACTTTGAAGTTTGGTTTTATTTGTTATTTTGAGATGCTTCTATTCTATGTTTGTTTATTCTCTATTCTTTAACATGTTCACATTAAGTGCAAAGCCTTTTTGACATGCCGCTGTGACACAAACATTTCCCAAATTGGGATCAATAAATTCAATCTTATCTTAAACCTTTGGCAGCTAGCGTAGCATAGCAGCACTAATGCTAGTTAAGGATGTGCTAATGTACATGTAAGTACAAGCTTAACGTATCCCGTAAACAGTATCATCATCATCATCATCATCATCATCATCATCATCATCATCATCATCATCATCATCATCATCATCATACATTGTTTTAACCATGACTAGCTGGTGGTCCTCAGCAGACCGAGCACACAGTGATGGAGGGGCCTACCTGCTGGTAGCTGACGGCGTTGGCCATGCTGGAGCTGGAGCGGGACATCCCGGGCTTCGAGGACAGTCTCTGGCCCTGCAGCTGGGAGGGGTTGGGGGCTATCACTCTCTGAGACATCAGCATGGGGGGCAGGTTAGCATTGGCTGCTGACCTGATAACCGTGTGACCCTACAGAGAGGAAACAGCAGAGTTCATGAAACGCTCTCAGTTCAACACACACACACACACACACACACACACACACACACACACACACACACACACACACACACAACACACACACACACACACACACACACACACACACACACACACCACACACACACACACACACACACACACACACACACACACACACACACACACACACACACCACACACACACACACCACACACACACACACACACACACACACACACACACACACACACACACACACACACACACACACACACACACACACACACACACACACACACACACACACACACCTGAGGAGGAACTGAGGCTGGAGATTGACAACAGCTCCCTCTAAAATAAGCACCTCAAGATCTTTTCAACAACTTATCAAGACCACTCGAGCACAAGACCAGGATGACCTGGTGCTTGTGTCGTTCAATATTGAAGAGACAAAGTCTTTTCCTAAAACCAAGCTTAACCAAAAGTCCACTAGTGATTTTAATATTGGACTTCAGTTCATCTGAGGACTCACAGGAGACGTATTTAGAAAAAGAATGGCAAATTCAAATATTGGTCAGACTCTGATAGCACTTACTTTGTTTGCCACAATGCATCTTATCCTTAACACCCAGACTGCTAAAGAGTGTAGTCATTTACTCTGACTTAACTGATGTCCTACAGATACACTAAAGACATTCTACTAAACAAGTGCACTGACCCAGGAAGCCTCTACTTTGAGCCTATTGCCCCTCCTTATTCCAGCAGGACTAATGTGTTGCTGACCAGCGGGCAGGACTACACATGCAGTCCACGGTTTAGTTGTTAACGTGTATGGCAGACAGACCTGTGCCGTGCGGAGGTTCTGGGGCTCCGGGTTGTGCATGCCCGGCCTCACAGGCAGCTTCCCCAGGCCCTGAGAGCTGTGCATGGGGGGGGCCTGCACAGAGGAGGCAGCGCTCTGCACCACGGGGACCTGAGGACAGCAGAGCGCGTCAACAGGCTGAGCTTTCACTTCATCATGTTACAGAACACTTAGAGCACACATTAGAACTCAAGTCAGCAGTTGGATCCCAATCATTCACATATCTTCTGGTCACGTATAAAAGTACAGGCATTCTCAGAGGTACTCAGACCCTGGAAGAGAGTATGAAGGGATGAGGTTCCCCGTGACCCAGGTTAAGTATCTGGGCGTGAGTCTGCATTATGATTGGAAAGGAAGACCTCTGTCGAAGAGGCCATCACAAGGACCTGTCAAAGTCCACCCTCCTGGACTGGCTCAGAGGCTGGACTGGCTCAGAGGCTGGACTGGCTCAGAGGCTGGACTGGCTCAGAGGCTGGACTGGCTCAGAGGCTGGACTGGCTCAGAGGCTGGACTGGCTCAGAGGCTGGACGTGGTGGAAGAGATATCGACTATGAAAAGACTGACCTACCGTCTGAGGACTGAGGCAGTGAACAGCTGGGAGCAATGGAAGAGAAAGGCTGTACATGTGGAGCAGTATGACCCTGCTCAGCTTCTCTTATCTTCAGCATCGATGTATCGTGTGCATCGGAAAATCAATAGTTTCAAAACAAACAGAACGCAGGAGTTAACACACTCCTCCACAGCAGGTGGTGTCGGAGTGAGCTCTGCACTGACCTTCTGCACCACGTTCTCCTTCTGCATCTGACTCTGCCGCAGCTTCTTGAGCAGCACCAGGCGGGCCTCCTCCAGACGCAGCTCCTCCCTCAGAGCCTTGATCATCTGCTGCCTCTCTTCCCCCGTCTTCCCCTGGACACACACGGCATCAGTCAGACATGGTGTGCACATGGCTAACCCGGGCTGACCCTGGCTAACCATGGCTGACCCTAGCTAACCATGGCTGACCCTGGCTGACCCTGGCTAACCCGGGCTGACCCTGGCTAACCCTGGCTAACCCTAGCTAACCCTGGCTGACCCTGGCTAACCCTGGCTGACCCTGGCTAACCCTGGCTAACCCTGGCTGACCCTGGCTAACCCTGGCTGACCCTGGCTAACCCTAGCTAACCCTGGCTAACCCTGGCTAACCCTAGCTAACCCTGGCTGACCCTGGCTAACCCTAGCTAACCCTGGCTAACCCTGGCTAACCCTGGCTAACCCTGGCTGACCCTGGCTGACCCTGGCTGACCCTGGCTAACCCTGGCTGACCCTGGCTGACCCTGGCTAACCCTGGCTGACCATGGCTAACCATGGCTAACCCTAGCTAACCCTGGCTAACCCTGGCTGACCCTGGCTAACCCTGGCTGACCATGGCTGACCCTGGCTAACCCTAGCTAACCCTGGCTAACCCTAGCTAACCCTGGCTAACCCTGGCTGACCCTGGCTGACCATGGCTAACCCTAGCTAACCCTGGCTAACCCTGGCTGACCCTGGCTGACCCTGGCTGACCCGGGCTAACCATGGCTGACCCTGGCTAACCCTGGCTGACCCTGGCTGACCCTGGCTGACCCGGGCTAACCATGGCTGACCCTGGCTAACCATGGCTAACCATGGCTGACCATGGCTGACCCTGGCTAACCATGGCTGACCCTGGCTAACCATGGCTGACCATGGCTAACCCTAGCTAACCCTGGCTGACCATGGCTAACCCTGGCTAACCCTGGCTGACCCTGGCTAACCCTGGCTAACCCTGGCTGACCCTGGCTAACCATGGCTAACCCTGGCTAACCCTGGCTGACCCTAGCTAACCCTGGCTAACCCTGGCTAACCCTAGCTAACCCTGGCTGACCCTGGCTAACCCTGGCTAACCCTGGCTGACCCTGGCTAACCATGGCTGACCCTGGCTAACCCTGGCTAACCCTGGCTAACCCTGGCTGACCCTGGCTAACCCTGGCTAACCCTGGCTGACCCTAGCTAACCCTGGCTGACCCTGGCTAACCCTAGCTAACCCTGGCTAACCCTGGCTAACCCTGGCTAACCCTGGCTGACCCTGGCTGACCCTGGCTGACCCTGGCTAACCCTGGCTGACCCTGGCTGACCCTGGCTAACCCTGGCTGACCATGGCTAACCATGGCTAACCCTAGCTAACCCTGGCTAACCCTGGCTGACCCTGGCTAACCCTGGCTGACCATGGCTGACCCTGGCTAACCCTAGCTAACCCTGGCTAACCCTAGCTAACCCTGGCTAACCCTGGCTGACCCTGGCTGACCATGGCTAACCCTAGCTAACCCTGGCTAACCCTGGCTGACCCTGGCTGACCCTGGCTGACCCGGGCTAACCATGGCTGACCCTGGCTAACCATGGCTGACCCTGGCTGACCCTGGCTGACCCGGGCTAACCATGGCTGACCCTGGCTAACCATGGCTAACCATGGCTGACCATGGCTGACCCTGGCTAACCATGGCTGACCCTGGCTAACCATGGCTGACCATGGCTAACCCTAGCTAACCCTGGCTGACCATGGCTAACCCTGGCTAACCCTGGCTGACCCTGGCTAACCCTGGCTAACCCTGGCTAACCCTGGCTAACCATGGCTAACCCTGGCTAACCCTGGCTGACCCTAGCTAACCCTGGCTAACCCTGGCTAACCCTAGCTAACCCTGGCTGACCCTGGCTAACCCTGGCTAACCCTGGCTGACCCTGGCTAACCATGGCTGACCCTGGCTAACCCTGGCTAACCCTGGCTAACCCTGGCTGACCCTGGCTAACCCTGGCTAACCCTGGCTGACCCTGGCTGACCCTGGCTGACCCGGGCTAACCATGGCTGACCCTGGCTAACCATGGCTGACCCTGGCTAACCATGGCTGACCCTGGCTAACCCTGGCTAACCCTGGCTGACCCTGGCTAACCCTGGCTAACCATGGCTAACCCTAGCTAACCCTGGCTGACCCTGGCTAACCCTGGCTGACCCTGGCTAACCCTGGCTAACCCTGGCTAACCCTAGCTAACCCTGGCTAACCCTGGCTGACCCTGGCTGACCATGGCTAACCCTGGCTGACCATGGCTAACCCTAGCTAACCCTGGCTAACCCTGGCTGACCCTGGCTGACCCTGGCTGACCCTGGCTGACCATGGCTGACCCTGGCTAACCCTAGCTAACCCTGGCTAACCCTAGCTAACCCTGGCTAACCCTGGCTGACCCTGGCTGACCATGGCTAACCCTAGCTAACCCTGGCTAACCCTGGCTGACCCTGGCTGACCCTGGCTGACCCGGGCTAACCATGGCTGACCCTGGCTAACCATGGCTGACCCTGGCTAACCATGGCTGACCCTGGCTAACCCTGGCTAACCATGGCTGACCCTGGCTAACCATGGCTGACCATGGCTAACCCTAGCTAACCCTGGCTGACCATGGCTAACCCTGGCTAACCCTGGCTGACCCTGGCTAACCCTGGCTAACCCTGGCTGACCCTGGCTAACCCTGGCTAACCCTGGCTGACCCTGGCTAACCATGGCTAACCCTGGCTAACCCTGGCTGACCCTAGCTAACCCTGGCTAACCCTGGCTAACCCTAGCTAACCCTGGCTGACCCTGGCTAACCCTGGCTAACCCTGGCTGACCCTGGCTAACCATGGCTGACCCTGGCTAACCCTGGCTAACCCTGGCTGACCCTGGCTAACCCTGGCTAACCCTGGCTGACCCTGGCTGACCCTGGCTGACCCGGGCTAACCATGGCTGACCCTGGCTAACCATGGCTGACCCTGGCTAACCATGGCTGACCCTGGCTAACCCTGGCTAACCCTGGCTGACCCTGGCTAACCCTGGCTAACCCTAGCTAACCCTGGCTGACCCTGGCTAACCCTGGCTGACCCTGGCTAACCCTGGCTAACCCTGGCTAACCCTGGCTGACCCTGGCTAACCCTGGCTAACCATGGCTAACCATGGCTAACCCTAGCTAACCCTGGCTAACCATGGCTAACCCTGGCTAATCATGGCTAACCCTAGCTAACCCTGGCTAACCCTGGCTGACCCTGGCTGACCCTGGCTAACCCTAGCTAACCCTGGCTAACCCTGGCTGACCCTGGCTAACCATGGCTAACCCTGGCTAACCCTGGCTGACCCTAGCTAACCCTGGCTAACCCTGGCTAACCCTAGCTAACCCTGGCTGACCCTGGCTAACCCTGGCTGACCCTGGCTGACCCTGGCTGACCCTGGCTAACCCTGGCTAACCCTGGCTGACCCTGGCTAACCCTGGCTGACCCTGGCTAACCCGGGCTAACCCTGGCTGACCCTGGCTAACCCTGGCTAACCATGGCTGACCCTGGCTGACCCTGGCTAACCCTGGCTAACCCTGGCTGACCCTGGCTGACCCTGGCTGACCCTGGCTAACCCTGGCTAACCATGGCTAACCATGGCTAACCCTAGCTAACCCTGGCTGACCCTGGCTGACCCTGGCTAACCCTGGCTAACCATGGCTAACCATGGCTAACCCTAGCTAACCCTGGCTAACCCTGGCTAACCCTGGCTGACCATGGCTGACCCTGGCTAACCCTAGCTAACCCTGGCTAACCCTAGCTAACCCTGGCTAACCCTGGCTAACCCTGGCTGACCATGGCTGACCCTGGCTAACCCTGGCTAACCCTCTCAATCAAAAACGAGTTCAAGCAGTTCATTTGGATGAATGATGTATTTCCTGGGTGATCTGTGATGAGGATGCTCACTGTTCATTGTGGGCCCTGTTATGCTTTGGGGAGTGTTCCCTCTCCTGTAACGTGTTGGGTTTCATGTGTTAGTGCATGTAAATGGTCTGCAAAGACTACATCCTGTGTCTCCTGCAGAGGGAGTTCCTGAACATCAGCAGAATAGGGCCCCTTTCATTTCTACTGTTCTTCTTATCGATATCTGTCATGGTTAGTGACTCCCCATGTTACGTGCCAGAGATAGCCCTGCGTAGGAAAGGTTTGTTGGTGCTCTATAGTTTTAAAACTCTTACTAATGCTTTAATACACAGATCAGAGAAGAGCCTTCACAGAGCTGCTGCTGTTCAGTACCTTGAACAGGTCCAGGTTGGCCTGGTGCAGGCGCTCCTCAGGGCGCGGCGGCGTTCTGGGACTGGACGCCTCGTTGTCTGATAGGATGATGACGTCTGGAGACGGAGTCCGTCTGTCGTGCTCAGCCTCGCTACAGGAACAACAAAAAGGTCCGTCAACTTCTGGAGCATCTGAAATGTTCATTTTCTATCCCAGGATGTGACCTGCTGGGGGGGGGTGTGAGGAGCACTGCACTCTGCACTGTGGGCAACCTTCCACTACGTTATATCAGGGATTGTCTTTTTTACTTCATTAAAGCTGATAAATAGATTAGTCTCTCACACTTTGTTATGTCTGTTACACCGTTATTAAGATTGTTATTTGAGTGAACCATTTTTGTGAGTGTACATTTGAGCACATTACATTTCATTTAGCTAATGCTTTTAACCAGAGCAGCTCACACACTTAACACGGGAGTAATTATGGGACCTGTTGATTGCCGGGCTGGTTGGTAGAAGGCCCATGAATGAGGCCTCAGTTCTGTCTGGGGGGTTTAGGGAAATGTGTCAAAAGATGCACACAATATATTATATATATATAAAGTCCATTGGATGATTGGTGTAGGTCACTGTTTATGATATCATATGTGTTATTGTGTGACTCATAGTGAACATAACCAACCTGTGCGAGTGATCGCTGTATTCTTTCAAAAGCTTGGTTATTCTGACCATACATTTTGTGCATAGTCTAATATTTTGATGATTCAAATTAAGATCTGCTCAACACATGTTTGATTCTCAGCATCATACAAAGCCACCCAGGCCCGACCTCAGCCTCAGTGACTTGTGTTGTTCCCTCAAGTCCAGCCACACATTTAGCTTCAATCAAGCTATCTTCTATTTCATAATCTCAGTCTCTACTGACTCCCTGGCATAATGCATACTATGCCTATTTAATAAGTGCACATCACTTAATCTACAAACAACACATTTGGCCTTCAAAAAACTTTAACCATGTTTCCAGTTCCAGTGGTGGCACAGTTAGTGTTGGCAGAGCAGATGTGCCATTTGAATAGCACAGAGCCACCATGCTCGTCATCAGCTCTCTGGTTCTCCTCACCATCTCCTCCCAGCGCTCATGTCCACCGGCTCATCCATCATGTTCTCCTTCCCGTTCTTGCTGGCTCCAATATGGCTGCCGTGGCCCGCCAGCCTCAGACTCCCGTTCATCTTTTCCTCGTAGGCGCCTCCCATGAGGCTCTGGTGGTGGAGGCTGCTGGCTCCGGGCCCCTTCCCTTCCCCCAGGGGCCCCCCGATCTCCAGGGCTGCTAGGTCAGCGAGGTCCTTGCGTTTGAGTAGAGCCAGCATCTTGAGGCGCTCCATGGCCTCGTGGCCCTCCATTTTGAGGCGTTTGGCCAGAGCCTCCTCTCGCTCGCTAGGGGACTCCAAGCCTCGTTTCAGCAGGTTGAGCCTCAGCGCCTCCTCAGACATCCGCTCCATCCTGCAGGACAGCAGGGACAGGGGTTAGCAGGGACACAGGTCAGCAGGGACAGGGGTCAGCAGGGACACAGGTTAGCAGGGACACAGGGGGTCAGCAGGGACACAGGGGTCAGCAGGGACACAGGGGTCAGCAGGGACACAGGGGTCAGCAGGGACACGGGTCAGCAGGGACACGGGTCAGCAGGGACAGGGGTCAGCAGGGACACAGGGGGTCAGCAGGGACACAGGGGGTCAGCAGGGACACAGGTCAGCAGGGACACAGGTCAGCAGGGACACAGGTCAGCAGGGACACAAGGGGTCAGCAGGGACACAAGGGGTCAGCAGGGACACAAGGGGTCAGCAGGGACACAGGGGGTCAGCAGGGACACAGGGGGTCAGCAGGGACACAGGGGGTCAGCAGGGACACAGGGGGTCAGCAGGGACACAGGGGGTCAGCAGGGACACAGGGGGTCAGCAGGGACACAGGGGTCAGCAGGGACACAGATTATACTTAATAATCAAACCGCTCTTTATTAGTCACATTAATCATTTAATAATCCATTTTCTCTCTGCTGGTGAAGTAACGTGTTTTCTTCTATTTGAAGAGGGATCGTAAGGTAAGGCTAGCGTGACGGTTTGATTCAGAAGGAGTTTAATGGATAAGATCCCTGATGTAGAGGTGACAGAATGTTTATCACTGTGTACAACATGTTGTGAGGGACCCACAATCTATCTTTATGCCAGGGTAATGTGCAGCGAGCGGGCTCTATGGGGAAGAGAACACCTGCATCTAGATCCCTCTGCAGGTGGTACTTTAACTATGTTTTGATGCTAATACTTTTCTACTTTTACCATTTTGAATGCAGGACTTTTTATTGTACAGGGTTCCTGCAGGTTTCGCCAACTCAAATGTAAGACTTTTTAACACCTTTTTAAGACCACTTTGAATAGAATTTAAGACCTATTTCACGGCAATAAAGTATGAAGGAACATTTATATGAAAGAAGAAACAAAGTAAATGTATTCATGTTCAACATAAGAACAGTGACTGAACATAACAGCATAACAGTACAGAACTGTGTTAGCGTGTTAATCAAAACGTGTGTGTGCTTGAGTGTGTGTGTGTGTGTGTGTGTGTGTGTGTTAGGGCTGTGCAATTAATCATATTTTAATCGCAATTACGATTTTGGCCTGCCACAATTACGAAAACATAATCGAAAAAACGATTATTTTGCTTTGCTAGGTTGTGACCGTGCACTACAACATATTTGATCTAATTCATTGTTTAGTAATGTATCATACATGTAATTAATTTTTGTATTGGTTTTTCAGTTGAATTATACGTTCAGGGTAATCAACAGTGACAAAGATACTGTTCAAACTATTATTTATTTTAAAGTTCAATAAATGGATGTTTTCAAAGTCAATGAATAATCGTATTTAATAATCATGATATTAATTATTGACCAACATAATCTTGATTATTGCCATAATCGAGCAGCCCTAGTGTGTGTGTGTGTGTGTGAGTGAGTGAGTGAGTGAGTGAGTGAGTGAGTGAGTGAGTGAGTGAGTGAGTGAGTGAGTGTGTGTGTGTCTGAGAGAGAGTGACAAGAGCTATATTCAGAGCTCTGCTGCCTTGGCTACACTATTTCATCGTTGCTGTTGTATGATTGGTGTTTAGCTATGATATTTAGCGTCTACAGCACCTCCGCTTTTAGGGTTGACGTAGACCCAAACTTCGCCCGGAGGTCCCCCGGTGTTGTTGCTGCTGCTGCACTAGCTAACGCTACATTAGCTGCTGCTGCACTAGCTAACGCTACATTAGCTGCTGCTGCACTAGCTAACGCTACATTAGCTGCTGCTGCACTAGCTAACGCTACATTAGCTGCTGCTGCACTAGCTAACGCTACATTAGCTGCTGCTGCACTAGCTAACGCTGCATTAGCAAAACAAACGCTAATTTCTTTTGCAAAAGGTGCGGCGGGCTTCAAACACGTTCCCCTCCACTGGTTTCAACCAAGCACTAAATTAGATGTTTTCCAACCAAATACGGTTGAATTTACACTTCCCCATATTTATTTGTAAGTAGATTCGAAGATAGGCTACATGAGCTGAAGCTTGGTTGCTAGGTTACTAGCTGGGTGTTCTCCAATAAGGGGCCGGGGGAAACAAAGTTAGTGATTACTGGTTCCATGTTGATTTAATTCAATACAAATTGTTGGGGGGAACTGAAAGGCTATTACCGTACTGGTTACTTTGCAGCCCGGATATTTCCCCCAAAACACATTTAGACGCTGTCGCAACACAGAAGTACCTTTCAAATCCCATCATTTTTAAAAGACCTTCTAAATCATATTTAGGACCTTTTTAAGGCCTTAAATTCAGATTATCACATTTAAGACTTGTTAAGACCCCGCGGGAACCCTGATTGTAACTTTTTTTTTTTTTTTTTTTTTTTTTTTTTTTTTTTTTAAATTGTCTGAACTTCTCCCACCTCTGACAATAAATCCTGAGTGGTTACCAAAAAAAAACCCTGCTCTGAAGGTTATTTTCATTTTACAAATCCTGCACTCAGCTTTGCTTTCTCCAATATCATTGAAAAGCAGCCAGATGCTGCTTCTTTTTTCGGTTTTCGCTCATTTCTTGACTTTTTCCGACACGCTTGCATTTAAATCCGGCTCCCCGTCGCTCTGTGCAGCTGGCCTGTACCACTACACCTGCTGTGCCCCCCACCCTTCTTTCACATAATGGTATGATCCTCGTGTATCCTCGCATATGATTGGCCGCATGGTGGCCCAGCTAAATAAAGACCCGCCCCTGCCTGCAAGGATTCTCAGCAAGAGTAGGAGCGGCATAAGATTCTGCTCTCCCCGACTGGAGTCTGCTCCTCTAGCGGCAGCTCGCGATCGGCGTGTTGGAGACCTCTGAATTAAAGTATCAAGTCACCTCAAGTCAGAAGGCTCAAGTCCAAGTCAAGTCCGGAGTCATTGGTGTTCAAGTCCAAGTCGACTCGCAAGTGTTTTGTGATGTTGTCAAGTCGAGTCTCAAGTCATCAAATGTGTGACTCGAGTCTGACTCGAATCCAAGTCATGTGACTCGAGTCCACACCTCTGGCAGGGACACAGGGGGTCGGCAGGGACACAGGGGGTCAGCAGGGACACAGGGGGTCAGCAGGGACACAGGGGGTCAGCAGGGACACAGGGGGTCAGCAGGGACACAGGGGTCACCTACCAGCTCATAGAGTCCTATAGTGAACCCGGAAATGTTGCCAAAGTTTTCTGTTATAAATGTATAGTAGGGTCCACAGCACATAGAAACTGCCGGATGCTAACTTGAATATGTTGGGTAATTTGCACCATTAGCTAAGGTTTCATTAATTAGCATGAATTACCATTATATTATGGGAGGGTATATGCAGGAATCCTGAAGTAAAATGTAATACCTTTCCATACATTTTAAGACCTGATCGCCACTTTGCGTTTTAACCGGTTACCTTGACGACACACTTCACCTCACATTGACTATATACAGCATTGATTGTCCTTCCTCCTTATCTTCCAACCATTTGGACGCAGACCTGCATTTCCCCGTAACGATGTTTAACAACCGGCGTAAACGGACCTTCGCGTGCTATCAAGCAGTGAGCGTACGATGTCCTGTTCAGATGACGTCAAACCCAACGGGATGCCATAAATAAACGACACAGAATCACACTACACACCTACGCCATGATTACATTCAGGCAGACTGTAGAATACTACCTCTCTGGACCATTCATATACTTATTGAAAACAAGCTACAAAATGCAATACCTTGGAAAATGCCGTTTAATACTTTTTAATAACCTTGATTTTCGCTAAATTGATTCATCAACTTTTATGGGGACAATAGTACGGGGACAATAGTACAAAAAAATGTTTGGTCGATTTGGACCTTAGGATTGGACAGATTGCCTATTTATTTTTAAGAAAGTTGTCCACAGTAGAGATAATCATCTAAATGTTGTGCTCTCTATAGCCAATGGTCGCAACAGTCGTCCTTGTAATCAAAATCATCTCACTGGGAGAAAAAATATGGCCACTTTCTGGTTAAAACTGCCATTTTTGATTCTGAAAATGTCAGAAATGGATTCAGCATCCTCAATAACACCAAAACCACTCCAAGATTGTCCAAATCAGCCAAGCCATCTTTTCTGCATAGGCTTTAATGCCATTCATGCTAATTAACACAACTTATGCTAATTGTGCAAATTGCCCATCATATGCAGGTTAGCATCCGGCAGTTTCTATGTGCTGGAGACACTACTATACATTTCTAACATAACACTCAACATTTCTGCGTTCAGTAAGCTGGCAAATAGACTGGTATACCCTCACACAATACAAACTGTTGCAATCTTGTGCAATAAACCTGCAATGTGCATTGTGCAATTTAGATCATGTTTGGGCAATTGTATTTAGCAATGATCAGTTTCATGTGTAAAACATACATTCATTATAAATGTCCCAATTTGTTTTACTATGTCTCAATGTCGTAATATGTTACTTATGCCAGTTTTTTTTGTATTGCTGCTACTCATATTTTAGCCATGACTGTGGACTGAGTTTAATCACTTTGAAGTACAGTTATGCTCCAAAACAGACTTACTGCTTTAAGTGTCTGCATTATTGTGGATGTCTACACAGAATTGAGCAATCTGCTTGTTGCTGTTATCAAAGACTGGTGCAGAAATGAGTTATAAACCTGGAAATAAGTCAGCATGTTAGCCCTTCCTGGTCCTTCAATTTCCTTGAACATGTTTGTGGTTAGATAAGATCTGTAGTAAACACAAGTTGAAGAGATGTCACGTTTTGTTCAACGACATAAATTACATCAATAAATACCCCACTGGGGAATGTCTGAATGTGCCTTAAGATCATCAAAACGGCCTTCCTCCAATCAAAGAGCATCGCCCCTATCCGCCGCACACCGCTGCTAAAACTCATCCATTCAGTCATTGCATCCCGACCTGATAACTGCACCAGCATTCTCTTTGGTTCACCTGCTTGTGTTCTCAAGAAACTTTAATACGCACACAATTCTGCTCCCAGCTAGTCACCTCCACCTGTCGCTCTGACCACATCATCCCTTTCCTCTGGGACCTCCACTGGCTGCCAACCAAATACTGGATTGATCAAGTAACACATTGCTGAATGTTAGCTTGTCTTCTCTGCAGCTGAACTGTCCAGAAACTGCGAAGAGGAGGGAATCATACATTCCATTCAAATCAAACCACCTCATATAACCCCTGACCTCAGGATCAGGGCAGAAAACAGGGTCAGCTCATTCAGACAGAAGTGGGCTAAACACTGCCGGCTAAGAATAGCTTGGACATGTGTAATGTATGATGCCTCTGGGTGTGTGTGTGTGTGTGTGTGTGTGTGTGTGTGTGTGTGTGTTAGTATGGGTCTGTATTTGAAAAGGACAACGACAAGCCATGTCTTATTAGCATTAGCTTAGTGAAGTTAAGTCAAGCTTTGTGTAGCACATTTAAAACAACCAGTTGAGCAGATTGCTGACCAGGTACAGAAAACTAATCAGTACGAAGCAAGCAGCAGAAGAAAAACATGAACACATCATCTCAAAACTGTGCTGCACAGGAGAGGAAGTCAAGGCGTGGAGCACAACTCCATCAGTTGGCAGCAAGAAGAGGTGTGTCTGCAGCAACAACCTATAGGTGCAGTTCAGGGTGGACTAATGCCTCCACACAGTCTCAATTCATCAATCACTCAAATCAGCTGTTAATAAAAAAACTACTAGAGTATGTTATCTAGGTTTATAGTGTACCAAATTCATCACATGACCAAATCCATCACATGACCAAATCCATCACTTGACTGCATCCATCACAGCATCCATCACATGACAGCATCCATCACATGACAGCATCCATCACATGACTGCATCCATCACAGCATCCATCACCTGACAGCATCCATCACAGCATCCATCACCTGACAGCATCCATCACTTGACTGCATCCATCACAGCATCCATCACATGACCGCATCCATCACATGACAGCATCCATCACCTGACAGCATCCATCACCTGACCGCATCCATCACCTGACCGCATCCATCACCTGACAGCATCCATCACCTGACAGCATCCATCACATGACAGCATCCATCACATGACAGCATCCATCACATGACAGCATCCATCACCTGACAGCATCCATCACATGACAGCATCCATCACATGACAGCATCCATCACCTGACAGCATCCATCACCTGACCGCATCCATCACATGACAGCATCCATCACATGACAGAATCCATCACATGACCACATCCATCACATGACAGCATCCATCACATGACCACATCCATCACATGACAGAATCCATCACATGACAGCATCCATCACATGACTGCATCCATCACATGACTGCATCCATCACAGCATCCATCACCTGACAGCATCCATCACTTGACTGCATCCATCACAGCATCCATCACTTGACTGCATCCATCACAGCATCCATCACATGACCGCATCCATCACATGACAGCATCCATCACCTGACAGCATCCATCACCTGACCGCATCCATCACCTGACCGCATCCATCACCTGACAGCATCCATCACCTGACCGCATCCATCACCTGACAGCATCCATCACCTGACAGCATCCATCACATGACAGCATCCATCACATGACAGAATCCATCACCTGACCACATCCATCACATGACAGAATCCATCACATGACAGCATCCATCACATGACTGCATCCATCACATGACAGCATCCATCACATGACTGCATCCATCACATGACTGCATCCATCACAGCATCCATCACCTGACAGCATCCATCACTTGACTGCATCCATCACAGCATCCATCACATGACCGCATCCATCACCTGACCGCATCCATCACATGACAGCATCCATCACCTGACCGCATCCATCACCTGACCGCATCCATCACCTGACAGCATCCATCACCTGACAGCATCCATCACATGACTGCATCCATCACAGCATCCATCACCTGACAGCATCCATCACTTGACTGCATCCATCACAGCATCCATCACATGACCGCATCCATCACATGACAGCATCCATCACATGACTGCATCCATCACAGCATCCATCACCTGACAGCATCCATCACTTGACTGCATCCATCACAGCATCCATCACTTGACTGCATCCATCACAGCATCCATCACTTGACTGCATCCATCACAGCATCCATCACATGACCGCATCCATCACAGCATCCATCACATGACCGCATCCATCACCTGACCGCATCCATCACCTGACCGCATCCATCACCTGACAGCATCCATCACCTGACCGCATCCATCACAGCATCCATCACCTGACCGCATCCATCACCTGACAGCATCCATCACCTGACAGCATCCATCACATGACTGCATCCATCACAGCATCCATCACCTGACAGCATCCATCACTTGACTGCATCCATCACAGCATCCATCACATGACCGCATCCATCACATGACAGCATCCATCACCTGACAGCATCCATCACCTGACAGCATCCATCACCTGACAGCATCCATCACCTGACCGCATCCATCACCTGACCGCATCCATCACCTGACAGCATCCATCACCTGACAGCATCCATCACCTGACAGCATCCATCACCTGACCGCATCCATCACATGACCGCATCCATCACATGACAGCATCCATCACATGACAGCATCCATCACATGACAGCATCCATCACCTGACAGCATCCATCACATGACCGCATCCATCACATGACCGCATCCATCACATGACAGCATCCATCACATGACAGCATCCATCACAGCATCCATCACATGACCGCATCCATCACATGACAGCATCCATCACAGCATCCATCACATGACAGCATCCATCACATGACAGCATCCATCACATGACAGCATCCATCACCTGACAGAATCCATCACAGCATCCATCACATGACAGCATCCATCACATGACAGCATCCATCACAGCATCCATCACATGACAGCATCCATCACAGCATCCATCACATGACAGCATCCATCACATGACAGCATCCATCACATGACAGCATCCATCACCTGACAGAATCCATCACATGACAGCATCCATCACATGACCGCATCCATCACATGACCGCATCCATCACATGACCGCATCCATCACATGACAGCATCCATCACCTGACAGCATCCATCACATGACCGCATCCATCACATGACAGCATCCATCACATGACAGCATCCATCACCTGACCACATCCATCACCGGACAGCATCCATCACCGGACAGCATCCATCACCTGACAGCATCCATCACCTGACAGCATCCATCACATGACAGCATCCATCACCTGACAGCATCCATCACCTGACAGCATCCATCACCTGACAGCATCCATCACATGACAGCATCCATCACCTGACAGCATCCATCACATGACAGCATCCATCACATGACAGCATCCATCACCTGACCACATCCATCACCGGACAGCATCCATCACCTGACAGCATCCATCACATGACGGCATCCATCACATGACCACATCCATCACTGGACTATCACCTGACAGTGACGGTGCAAAGTGGTTTGACAGCTGATTATCTGAAGGCAGTTTAGAGACTACACCCAGAACTACGTCACCTCGTGTACAGGTAGATGATGCAGCAGTGATGCTAACAGTGCTAGCCATGACTGCTACATGCGATACACATTCTGTCAGTGCTCATAAGCAGAGTGATTATAAATATTATACACAGCAGCCTCTTTAACAAAGGGAAGAGTCTTAATGATCGTAGAGTACTAACTCCCCCCTGACCCCCCATCCCGCCACTTCTTCTTCTGTGATTAGTATATGACACAGCGGTGGAGCCTCCATTTGCTGGGAGAAGCACACAAGCTCCAACCTCCACCTTTAATGAGCCAGAGAGCACCGCTGAGAGAGGCGCTGACAAGCCAATCAGGGCCGGCCTCTCGCCGCGCGTCAGTAACTGGCACCTTACACGCCCCCCCTCCTCCTGGCCACTGCCACCGCCTGCCTTTACATAATATAATGACTGTTTCAGTCAGCTGCTACACAAGCCACACTCTCGTTCTCCTCACCCACCCGTAATCCCTCCCACGACCCCCTCCCCTCCCCACCCCTCTAGCTTCGGGCGCTCTGCCAGGCCAAAGCAATAAAGGAAAAGAAAAGGAGACATGGCGAGAGAAAGAAAGAGACAGGCTGGATGTTGATAGAGGGCAAATGGAGCTCCTTCTACAGCCAAATCAGACTTTTCATGAAGCCAACACCAACACAGAGATGTTCAGGTACACATCTTTAGAAAAATGTACAGCGAGGACTCGTCATACTTGCAACTATCAGCTCCCACAGAGCAGAGCAGCAAGTAGAGGTGTCACTCTGCCCCCAAACAGCAGACAGAAAGTGTGCAGACATCCACGCTCAGCACAGGATTCCAACAGAAGGCAGGATTTTGTAACCCCCTCTTCTTCTCCAGCTGTATATTACCACAAAGAAACCCCTCCCTGATCCTCTACCCTCCCCCAATTCCTCAAACCCTCCGTCTTCTCCTCCCCCCTCTTTCACTGTAAAAATAAACACATGCTTACTTTCAGGGGCCCCTGAATGTAGCCAGAGCTGAGAGATTCATTTGTTAATATTACACCAGCCAATCAGGAGGGGTTATGTGTAGGCATGTGTGTGTGGTGGGGTAATGAAGCAGTGACACAGCCAAGATACACTTAGAGCGCAGGGATTTTTTTCTTCATCTTGCTCTACCCTCACAAAAGTCTTTGTGTGTAGGCCGAGTGTGTGTTGCAGGGCTAGAACACACACACACACACACACACACACACACACACACACACACACACACACACACACACACACACACACACACACACACACACACACACACACACACACACACACACACACACACACACACACACACACACACACACACACACACACACACACACACACACACACACACACACACACACACACACACACACACACACACACACACACACACACACACACACACACACACACACACACACACACACACACACACAGCAGAAATAACCTTTGCTTTGTAAACGAGCAGCCGCTAACAGCTAGCATTAGCTTATTCTGCTCATTTCATCACAGATTTGTCTTGTTTACAATTTAGCATTATGAGGAACAAACGTTGTGTTTCCAGAACAGGCCATCGAATCGATCTGCCAAAAATATATAGAAGCCAGCAGTCTTTGTCACTCATCCCTGTCCTAACCTGTCCCTGTCTGTCTGTCCTGTTCTTTCCAATATTACCCTGTCGTGTCCACATCCCTCCTGTGTACTGGAATGTCCTTCCTGGTTTGTCTTTGTATGTTCAGTCCACACATCTGTCCTGATCTATCCTGTCCTATCCTGTTCTGGTATGTCTAGTCCTAGTCCTGGTCTGTCCCGTTCTTTCCTAGCTTATCCTGTCAACATCTCTCCTGTCCTGTTTTTTTCCTGATCTGTCCTTTCCTATCCTGTTCAGGGGCCTCATTTATAAACGGTGCATATGCTCAAAAAATGGCGTACGCCAGTTTCTAAGCAATCTTTGCGATTTATAAAAAACAAACTTGACGGGAAAATGTGCGGTCCTCCACGCACACTCTGACCCATCCGTACGCGGTAAGCACAACAACGGGAGAGACGGGAAACTGCGACACCGTTGGCAGAAGGAAGAATGGAGAGAAATATGTGGAAATAATACCATAAATAAAATGTTACCTCTCATTTATCATATATGAAGAATTCATTTTAAACATTGATTAAAGCCAATCTTAAAATGATTTAACAAACGCCTGTTTGAGAGTCCTCAGTGCACACAAAAACATAACTTGGAGAAATAAATAAATACGGAAATGTTATTGATCACCCCTCGATGATGTTTTCTTGTTAACAAATGTATTCTCATAAATGATGCGGCAAGCAGGAGGACAATTACTTTAAACTGACGCCGTTTTGCATTTCTCTATAGGTATAGATACAACCTAGAGATTTAACATGATAGTATAAACTATAACATGATAGTATAAACCATGCGCCTCGTATATATACACAAGTATGGTTTATACTATCATGTGTAATCATGTTTTATGCTTTTCACCAATACTTGATAAGTCGCTCGTAAAACACAGGAGGTATGGAAACTAAGAACACTATATTTGGTAAATTGTGCAATACATTTATTTTATTTCCTTTAACTGGTGGATATAGAGTTGCTGCGGGGGGGGGTTGAGATGCACAGGCTGCAGTGGAGACGCTGCACACAGCTGATCGAAAGCTGGAACACAAACCACCGAAACATAATTCAGATCCAGTCGTCATGACTCCACTCCGGAGGGATTCCCCGATCACTTCTTACAGTCTCTCATCAAGGGGGGGGTCTCCTGTCCCCGGTGCAAACACACTGACTGAGGAGGGCTATGTGTATGTTTTTGTCATGAACCTTTTTCGGACCACTTATTTATTTATTCTGGTGACGATCCGACCTCCTGCTGCTACTCTGTTCAAACTGCATCCACCAAACAATATGATTTATCTCCACCTCCCCAAAAGAACCAGAATCTGACACGGTGTGAGACGTCTTTTGTAGCTGTTCTGTCGTCATTTCCTGATCTTCTTCATAAAGTCAGTCAGAATGAATGAATGAATGAATGGGCGTTTCTTTGACTATTTATAGGCACATATGGGCGTTACGTGAAGCCGCACCGCATTTCGAGTCGATTGTGATTTATAAAAGGGAAACCGGCGTAGGACGTGCATGCGCAGTGTTTTATAAATCGGAATATTTGTGTGCGTATTTATTTGCTTTGTCCTACGTAAGCCTCCTGGCCAGGTCATTCTTCTTTGACTTAACCTGTCCTGCCCGTGTCTTTCCTGTCCTGGTATATTCTTTCCAGGTCTGTCCTGTACTTACTTGTCCATGTCTGTCCTTTCTTAACCTGTCCTAGTCTGCCCTGTCCTGGTTTGTCTTTAAATGTTCTTTCCTCATCTGTCCTGATCCCTCCTGTGCTGCTATATCCTGTTCTGGATTGTCCTGTCCTACCTATTCCTGTCCAGTCCTGTCCTGTTCTGTCATTGTCCAGGTTATTCTTGGTTCGACTTAACCTGTCCTGATGTGTCCTGTCCTGTCATACCCCGTCCCGCCCACATCTGTCCTGTTCTGGTATATCCTTTCCAGGTCTGTCCTGTATTAACCCATTACGGTCAGTCCTGGTTTTACCTGTCATACCCATTCCTGTCCTGGCTTAGGCTGTACAGGTCGGTCCTGTCCTGGTGTGTCCTGATCTGTATTGTCCTACCCTTGTCCGCCCGTCTCTGTCCTGTCCCCCTCCCCAGGAGGTTAGCAGTGTGTGCTGAGCGTGTCCAGCAGATAGTGTAATGGTAATAAGCCATTTACAATCTGCTGCTCATTCCACACACAATCTGCATCATGATGATTCATTAGCTGATGCAACGCCTCCTCTCTCCTCCACCTTCTCCTCCTGGACTCTCACACACCACCTCTTTCATTCCTCAGCCGTCTGATTCCTGTGTGGATGTGAGGCTTATCACTGAGGCGCAGGAGCCGGCGTCAGCCCTCACTTCCCATCTCTACCCACTAAGACAAAAAATAAATAAAAAATCCCCACAGCCTCCATTTGTGCCATTAATCCAAACCGTCAAAATGGTGGTGATGGGTGCAAAATGGCTGCCATGGCACAGAACTGGCAGGACACTGAACCCGAATCAATATCATTTAAAGCTACACAGCCGCCCCCCCCCCCACATCTTCACTTATTCTCACAGACCGTTTCAGGTTTAAATCACAATACCTTTTCAATACTGGGATTTCTTTTTTTCTCTCGCTTTCTTAAAATGTATGCTAAAACAGGGCACAGGCAGTATTGATAAAATGATTTTAGGGTCTGGTGGGACTTCATTACCATGAAGCCTTATGGCTGTACCAGATTCCAAGCCCCGAGGCTGTTGGTGGGGGCTACGCTGTTGATTCGACTGGTAAGACAATGAAATTCGTTTCAGGAAATACAGGTGAAAAACGGATTCATGCATTTAAAATGTCCAATACACTAAAACACTGCAGTTTGTATACTGTGGTTGTGGTGTGGTTGTCAGTCATGACAAGCAGCACGTCTAGGTAGAACACTACTGCTCCCGTTACTGGTGTTCGGGTAGTTACTCAAAAAAAGTAATGCTTTTTTTATACTTAATGACTAATTGCTGAAAGTAATTAGTTACACTACTAGTTACATTACCCATGGGCTAATCTGTAACATCACCTGAGATGCACCATAAATCCAATGACAAATAAAGTTAAAACTTAATTTATGCCCAGATCAGCACAAACCCTTAATCTAATCTTTTTTTCTGTAGCTCAGTTTCCATCAGAACACTGGAACAGGTAGCTTCAAAAGTCTTCCTGTCTGATGGTGTCCGCCTGTTACCTGTATCCTGCTTACACAGTCGGTTAATGACCCGACAAATGAGAAGGGACACACACTGGACCTTGTGTTGTCTCATGGTTTGGATGTTTGTATCAGGGAAATTTGTGACACTAGTATTTCTGACCATTTGCCTGTGTTTACTATGATGCTGCCTTGCTCTCAAGTTGACTCGTGCGTTCCGGAGCACCGCCTACGTGCGCTGAATCCTCTGACAGTGTCACAGTTTTCCGTTGCCTTTAATGACTCTGTGATTCCCACATTAATTGACTCTTGTGATGCCAGTGCTGAGGAGATTCTCAGCCTTTTTAAAATTCTACTTGCACGGATATTCTGGACCCGATCGCTCCATTCACGGCCAGACGCCCTAAACCTGTGACTGAACCGTGGATAACTGACTCTACCCGCGCCCTGAGACGCACATGTAGACGAGCAGAGAGGAGATGCAAGAAGGATAAACTTCACGTCTCCTTGGGGATTCTAAGAGACGGTTTAAGCGAATATCAGAGGGCTGTTAAATATGCAAAAACACATTTTATTTCAAATTTTGTGTCCAACAACAGAAATAGGCCCCAGTTCCTTTTTACCACTCTTAATTGTCTTTTACATCCCTGTAACTCTCCCTGTGTTGTGCCATCACCTACTCCTAGGTTCCTTTCATTTTTTAATGATACATTCTTGGCCATCAGATCTTCACCTCCTCCTCTCACCTTAGACCCAGCAGTGTCTCCTGTGTGCTCAGCTGTCTTTGAGCAGTTTGACCTGGTTTCACTGTCCGAGTTATCTGATGTGGTTACAAAATGTAAACCTTCACAATACCCCTTAGACAGTATTCCGCCCAAACTACTGAAAGACGTTTTTAATACTATTGGGTCATATATTTTAACTTTGATAAATATCTCTCTCACCTCAGGCTGCGTTCCAACCTTTTTTAAACTCGCTGTAGTGCAGCCTCTTATCAAAAAACAGAATTTTGATCATTCTGTTCTCTCCAACTTTAGACCTATTTCTAAGCTTCCCTTCCTGTCTAAAGAGAAAGTGGTTTTAGCGCAACTGCAGTCGCACCTTGATTTTAACTGCATATCAGAAAAGTTTCGGTCTGGTTTTAAATCACGCCACAGCACAGAAACTGCTCTAAGAGTTTTTAATTATCTTCTTTTAACTGCTGATTCTGCTGTGCTTTTAGATTTGTCTGCTGCTTTTGACACCATTGACCAGCAAATTATTTTATCACACCTTGAACAGTGTGTTGGTATTAAAAAGGTAATGTCCTAAAATGGTTCAATCATATCTGTCAGAAAGGACCTTTTCTGTGCATCTTGGCCAGTATTCTTCAGCTGCAGCCCCACTAGGATATGGGGTCCCTCAAGGCTCTATCCTAGGCCCCATGTTGTTCAGTCTGTATTTACTACCTCTGGGGTCAATTTTTTAAAAGCATAACATTTCTTACCATTGCTTTGCAGATGATCTGCAGGTATACCTGCCTAAAGCAAATAAGTAATCTAGGATTGCCTTGCTTAGCTGTCTGAAAGACATTAAATCATGGATGGAAATCAACTTCTTGACTTTCAACGAAAACAAGACAGAGATTTTAATATTTGGACAGTCTGAACTCCTGGATGGCTTTAATAGTGTACTCGGCCCCCTAGCCTCCTACAGCCGTCCCTCTGTCAGAAATCTTGGAGTTATCTTTGACAACTGTTTTTAACAGATAAGCTCAGTTGTCAAGACAAGACAAGCTTCTTCCAGCTGCGGCTTCTGGGGAAGGTAAAAGCCCATCTTCCTAGTAAGGAATTTGAATAGATAATCCACCTAACGTCTCGTTTAGACTATTGTAACTCCCTGTATATTGGTGTTAAGTGTTTGATCCGTCGCCTGCAGCTGGTCCAAAATGCGGCTGCACGCCTTCTTACAGGGAAGAGACGATATGACCACATCACACCTGTTTTGGCAGATCTTCTCCTGTCAGTTACAGGATCCAGTTCAAGTATTTACTTTTTGTTTTTAAATCATTGCATGGACTGGCACCACATTACCTGTCTGAGTTGTTGCACCGCCATGCTCCAGCTAGAGCATTGCGCTCAGCTTAGCAGAATATGGTGGTGGTTCCTCGGTGCAGGAAAAAACCCTGAGGTGACGGGACTTTCAGTGTTGCAGCTCCCAGACTGTGGAACAGCCTCCCAGTACATATCCGGACTGCTGAGTCTATTGAACTTTTTAAATCTCAGCTAAAAACCCACCTCTTTGCACTGGCTTTTAATACTAGTTGAACATTACATTTGTATGTGTTTTTATATGTTTCTAGTTATTGTGCTTTTTATCATGTATTTAATTATTGTACTCCCATTATGTAATTTTATATTGTATTTATTGCCTGTACAGCACTTTGGTCAACTGAGGTTGTTTTAAATGTGCTCTATAAATAGATAAAGATTGAGATTGAGAATGAATACGTGGCCATTCCAACGTGGAAAGGGCAACATTTCCTCTCCGATGTACACTGCGACAAGCCTGTTTGTGTGCTATGATACTCTGACATTTCTGCTCCGTCTCCTCATCCATGAAGTCGTGAACGAAGCGCAGGAGAAAAGGGACATTTGATTTATTTTACTGTCCTCTCGTTAAGCAAATGGTTGGAGACCTCAAAGTAACGCAAGTCACTAGATAATTTCAGGCTTAGTAACTGTAATGTAATTACTGCTGAACCAACAGTTACGCGTTACTACACTACTGCGTTACGGACAAATGTAATCTGATTATTGCAACATGTTACTTTGTAGCACGTTACCCCCAACACAGCCCATTACATCATTCAAAGAGATTGTGCCTCAGCGTGTAAACAGCACAATCCATGTAGGCCACCAGACATTAGAGTGGAGCAGAAATCAGTCTTAAAACCAGGGCTCGAGCTTAAGGACGTCCCGTCGTCGAAAAAAATAGTGTCGGGGAGGATAAAAAATAATTTTGGGACGAATTTGGGACGAGAGTTAAAATAAAAATACCCTGCTAACTCTACTACAAACGGCAATGAAAATGAAACCGACTGCACGTTTTGTGTAGCACACAGTTATTAAACCTCCTTGTCAACATAAACACACACGCACAAAACATTTAGAAACTTGCGAAATACACACACATGTAGCTACAGCTGTGCCGCTGGCTGTCAGCCAGCCGCCCAGCTGGCTGTGCCCGCGAATTCCTGGCCCGCAAATTCGCGGGTCTAGCTATGTACTGAGTGTGTGTATTTCGCGGGTTGAGTGATGTACAATGGCATCCCGTGGAGGAATTCTGAAATGTTTTACCGTTACATCACAAAAACGCACAGCAGAACCAGACCCTGGAGCGCCGGCCTCTTTATTGACTTACTCCTCTTCATCCCCTATGGGTAATAAGGCTGAGAAGAGAACCCTCCTCCATCGTATTTAGTCCTTAGCAATATGCTGCCTCTCCCCACGTAGGGATGGGTACCGAGCCCCGGTGTTAAAAGGGCCGCGGGCCTGAATTATTAAAGACAGTGGTAACGTTAAACACCGACGTTATCGGACTTTTTATCGGTACTCGAGACATTGAAAAAATATGTCATATGTATTATTGCTACATACACATTATATCGCAGTTTTAGTTTCACCAACTCCGTTTCTAATATGCAATATTAAGACTACAACATGCGTCTGATGTATTTTCCAATCCAGATGAGATCTCTCTCTCCCGTCTGTGTGCGAGGGGGCGGGGCCGTTTGTAAAGGTCTCCCGACTGACAGGCTGTCATCCTGGTTAGCGGGTACTCTGGGTTCTGTCTTCAGGACAGAGTGTTGGATTTTTTTGTTAATTGGATGGGACTTGATTGGATTCAATATTAGAGTAATTTTCTCGTTTGTTTGTTTATTTAAATATATTTGGCCTTTGTTTATGTGATTGAATGATTTACTCAAATAAAAAGGTTGATGAATTATCATCTAATGATTTGTATGATGTTTTATTTATGTTAAAGGTCACTTTGAATGATTTTAACTAATAATATAATGAAGAAAAACTAACATTTTAAATTCGGGACGGTCCACATTAATTTCGGGACGGTTCCGGGAGGATGGGGAAAAAAGTTAGTCGAGAGCCCTGCTTAAAACCCAGAAAGCTTTTTACCAATTTTGGTTTTCTTTGTCTTAAAGTCAACTGTAAATATTTCAAAGGAAAAATCCCATTGTTTTTGTTGATGGAGCCTTGGGATGCTAACTTCTGGGCCGGCCTACAAAAATACGTCATGAAAGCTCCACCCCCACTCTCTCGAGCTTGTGGAAGGAGGGAAGAAAGGAGACCCCGCTGTCATTTTGATGATATGTATATTTATTGTATTTTTCTGAATAAGTTGCAAAATAGAAATGGAAATAAAGTGAAAAGTCTCTCTTAAATTTCTATATTTTACGTACTTGTTGCACTACTTTTGTGAATACTCGTGTTGACTTATCTGGTAAACATGGACACCAAACCTGTTTTTATTTCCGTGTGCTTGCCTCTGTGTCTGTAACTTTGCAGTTGTAACAAAGCAAATGTCCGCTCTGTGTGGACGAAAAAGGGATTTCTGATCAATGTAGTTGGCAACACTACGTTTTTGAGTTTGTGAAGTTACGTTTTCTTATGCTGAGGTATCCCATCAGCACTAGTAATAGATTGTAATAATATTTATCAGTTCAAATGCATATCAACCTTGAATTTCTCATTAAGCATCGACAAACATCAGAGAGTAAATAGAAGTTCATTAGCAAACCAGGGGGCTGTACTACGAAGCAGGATGTTCTCTTAGCGGCTAAATTCAGGGGAAACTCCGGCTTTCCGGTCCTACGAAGCTGGTTCTCTTTTTAGCAGGCTAGATCTCCATGGTAACTTATGCTTAGCGGCTAACCTGGTCGGAACCAGGTTAGGTTGCAGGCTAAGAGATCAACTCAGTGAAAGCACCGCCTGCTGACCAATCAGAGCTCAGTGTGCGGAGTTTAAAGCGATCAAGTCATATTACAGGAGAAAGGAAATACAGAAAAGCTGCCGTCGCAGGAAAGACGGCCGGCAAAAATCACCGACTGTGTGAACTTGAACATGAATAGAATATCACCTCCATCTTCAGAGCGATCTGACTATTATAACATTAGCGTTAAGAAAGCTTACTTAAATATCGGCCACAACATAAGTAACCGGATCAGAGTACATTAAGTACAGTCCGCGGCATATCACTTCATAATGTATCATATATCTCCTGATCTGAGTCAGCTGAGCCGTATCTGGCCGTGCAGCACTCATAGTGTCACAGACTGGATGCAGAAGTATTATTTTAAGCAACACAAGTTAAGTTGACGAAACACTCGAGACAAATGTAATGAAAGTCAGATCGTGTTTTAGACGGGCAGTGATATCATAAACCTGTTAATGTACGCATTCAAACACGTGTTCTGTTCCCAGCTGTGTTCACCTTGCAGCTGCAGCTCTGAGGCTTTGATCCTGGATCAAGTGTTTAATTCATGGATGTTTAAAGTTTAACTTCTTCATTTTTGACTAGTATTAAAGTTCACTTTTCATTCAGGAAGTATGACGCTGCGCTGTCAGTACGCTTCTCCATGTTTGTGATTGGTCGAATGCTCCAGATACCACCCCTTTCATGTGAACGCGCACCTAACTAGATAGGACACGGCTGGCTTGAGCGATCCACTTGATAACCAGCGTCGTAGTACAGTTTAGCGAGAGCGCGTATGTTTTGGATTAGGCCAACCGGCTAACTCAAACATATCAGGTTAGGTTGAACCAGCTTCGTAGTATAGGCCCCAGGTTAAATTGCATCGTTACTATCCCTGCTGACTTATAAACAGGAAGGGAGCGAGACGTCATAAGTCATAAGTATGACGAAGGCTATGTTCCATACCTTAAAGTTTTACTAAATCCAGATCGCATCCAAAATGATAAATTACGTTCCAATCATGGCCTTGTAATACAACAAAGTGTTTAGTTTGCATACACACAACAGATTTCTTAATTGTTGCAAATTATGGTTTTATTAACTTATTAGGGTCTTCCTCCAGCGGAATGAGAAAGGTGGCCAGCTGGGGGCCTGGGTGGGTGTCTAGAGTTTTCTCTTTCCCTCGTACTTTCTTTTGAATCGGTTCTGCAGAGCAGGTAAACACAAACAAGCCCTGAGTGACAGTTAGCTCATGCTCTTATGATGTAAGCGCCGCTCAATTAGATGCAAGGAACATTACATCAATACGACAAGAAGCAACTCGTCATGAAAAAACTCACTAATAACGATTGTCTGGAAATGTTTAAAGTCCACCCAGCTGACAGGGTTTTTTAGAATTCAAATCAATTAATTTATGATTCCAGCATCACATTGTATTACAAGGCAAATCCATGATAGGGCGGTGGTGGCGAAGTCGATAGGGACTTGGCTTGGCAACTGGAAGGTCACCAGTTCAAGTCCCTGAGCAAGGCACCGTTCCCTAAATGGCAGCACACTGCTCCTAACACTAGGATGGGTCAAATGCAGAGAAACAATTTCCCCACCAGGGATTAATAAAAGTCCATCTTAACTTAACTTAACATTAAAGGTGGGGTAGGTAATTTTGGAGAAACCAGCTCGAGGGCGCTACAATTTGAAAATATACAGCCGGAAAAAATCTGCCACTTCCTCACAGAGCCCCTCCTCCAACACACACGAACGCGCACATGACCAATGAGGGCACGAGATAAGTTTGTGCACAGATGGAAGGCTGACAGGCAGGTAGGCCATCCAGTTACTTTAGCCGGGCCGGCTCAGATGATTGGTCGTGCTTTTTACAGCGCCACGGCTTCCACTGATGATGTTTTTGTATGGATTTTTTGTCAAAGCACTTCAGATATTCATTGCTATCGGGACGTTAAGAGCATTCCATGGAATCAGTGGTGTAGTGGTCGTTGGACGCGGGGGATCGCCGTCCCCCCACTTTTTTGAAACATCATTGCCAGTGTTATCGATTGCAAGTGTGTATTTGTTGTAATAATGATGAAAACATAATACATTTCACAGTAATTATAATAAAAACGTAGCTCAAGTATTTATGCAACTTGATTTGAAGCGTGTGTGTGTGTGTGTGAGGGGCAGTACTGTGTGTGTGTGTGTGTGTGTGTGTGTGTGGTGACCAGGTGTCCCACTTTGTGCGGGACTGCACACACAGCATTTTTATTTTGTCCCGTGTCCCACACATTGAGACTATGTCCCGTATTTGAGTGACAGTCGCGCAGAAAGGCTGGCTCGGTTCGCACCGCCCTTTATTATAATATTTTTTAAACGGCATCATGAGGGCCACAGTGTACCCCCGTCCACCCGGCGCGTCCACCCAGTAAAAAAATCCCCACTACACCACTGCATGGAATATAACAAAAAGTGTATCTCGAGCCGGCTTCTCAAACTTACCTACCCCACCTTTAAGAGTTAGGTGTTGATGGATGCAATTGACCCACAATTCAACATACAACAGTAAAGAAGGGAAGAGAAAGACTTTGAACAGCGATGAACGACTCCAACACAGGCACAGAAATCTGATGAAATTGTTAAATTGCACTTTTCCTAAAAATATTTTTATGTTTGGCGCAGTGGTAAAAAACAAAACAAGGACAGCTCCAGTTCACACACGTTCTCCACACAAACTGTATGTCTAAGTATAACACACACACAGAAGCACAATAACAAGCAAACACACACAAACATACATGTGCACACACAGGCTGCTGGGATATGAGCAACATTTGCATATGGCCGGTTCCTGACAGTAATGAGGCCAATCAGGATGGAGCTCATAGCAACAGAGTTGTAATTGGTGGATGCTCGTGGGCAGCTCCGTCAGATGGTGTGTGTTGTGGCGCTGACTCTGTACAGCAGGAGCCACACACACACACACACACACACACACACACACACACACACACACACACACACACACACACACACACACACACACACACACACACACACACACACACACACACACACACACACACACACACACACACACACACACACACACACACACACACACACACACACACACACACACACACACACACACACACACACACACACACACACACACACACACACACACACACACACACACACACACACACACACACACACACACACACACACACACACACACACCTTGGAGCAGGCGTTCAGACACAACGCTGCTCTTTATTAAACTAGACAACAGCTCATTGTGGGCGTTGCTATGACAACCAGTCGTCTATTTTTAAGCCATGCCACTAATCAATTCCTGTTCTTCTGTCGCCTGAGGGCGGGGGTGTGCATGTGCGTGTGAGGGTACTGATGTGAGGGGGGCAGGGGGCAAAGGGGAGGAGGAGGGGTGAGTGTGCAGTTGGAGACAAAGAGCATGGAGGATCTCATACCATCACACTGTACAGGCGGGAATTATTGGCTAGCAATTCATCATTTCTGATTCGTCATTATCTGATATTTTATAGACAGAAACCCAGAGAAATGCCAATCCAATATTTGAAATAAACCAAAATCAAAACTGTGTTTCGTCCACCTCAGCCTGCTAGTTCCAGTGTCTCCATTACGTTTCAATCATTGCTTTTAAATGTGCCTAGGTCCGACATACTTGAATCTCTCTGAGCCACTGCTGCCCGCTGAACAAATGTTACAACTCCACAGGCCACAGGGCATCCAGCCTGCTGATTAAAGTGATGGGGTTAGCAACAACAATATATCAATACATTTATGAAAACATATTATCAACTCATTGGGCCTTTTTCATAAAAACTCAATGATCTATTTATTGTGAAGCAGTCAGGTGAGATACTGCTATCCTATTTGGTAAAAGGAGGGATACAATATTTTATTGAATGTACCTATGAAAAAAAAACCTACTAACATTTAAATGGTGTTGTTTGTCCCATTAGTCAGGGCTGGGCAGTAATGTGTCCACCAACAGAGATCCAGCTGCCTCACAACTTCACTCTCCTCCTCCAATCCTGCTCAAACAAGTGAACACGGAGAAGAGGAAGATCTGTGGTTACATTAATACCACACATTTTCACTGAAATCGTTTTTTGCCAGTTTTGAATGATTTTTAATAGTTTGTTTTACTTCGCATATTGACTGGCTAATGTGCCATTTTAGTTGTTTTTTACAGCTGTATTTGTCTGCCTGTCATGTCTGTGTTTTATCTGTTGTAACTTCCTACATGCTGCCCTTCTTGGCCAGGTCGCTCTTGGAAAAGAGATTTTAATCTCAATGAGTCTTTTACCTGGTTAAATAAAGGACATATATCTTACAAGGACAGTGCAGTGCAATTCCTTTTGCTATACTCTTACATACAAATTAGTAATTTCTACATTACAAACACTGAATAAGGGCAGGTATTTATTTGTGTCTGTTAATCTGAACTTCGGAAGACTCCAAATAATTGTTCGGAATTTTTGTTTAACAGTTTTGTATTATGTGAGGCAGCCCATTTTGGAAGTTCCAAATCAAATAATAAATAATATTTTTTTAGTTAAACGGTTTTGTCTTGTGTGTCCATTGTGGAAGTTCCAAATGAAAGAATAAAAGTAATTACATCTGAGGAAGCATGGTTGTTTAATAGCATTTCTTAATTGAATTTACAGGACAATTACTGTATCGTGATATACTGTATAGCATTACCGATTTTGATCATATCACCCACACATACCCTGAGGTGAAATTCTAGGAAAAATATTTACAGGAAATGTCAATAGAAATCCCTTATTGTCAGTAAACAGAGGTGTGTGAGTCCTGCTCGCTGTTACACTTCTGCTGCAAATTAGGGTCCTGTTCCTTTAAAAAGGAACAGACGTAATACTCTGTTTCTTATTTATTTATTTTTTGCCCAGGAAACAGAGCTCTGTTAAAAAAAAGGCATTGAGCCAGTCTGAGCCGGTTTGTAACCTCAGGATATGGAATAATCTGTGAATATGTAGCCGTTAGTGGTCAGGACGTCACACAGTAAGACAGTCAGAGGGCCGGGTGGGAGGTGAGGAGGAGGAGGAGCAGCCCGTGTTTTCACAGTAGAAAGAGGAAAATATCTTCCTCTCAGAGCTGGCACACTGTCAAGAAAAGACTGAGAGCAGAACTTCAGACCACAGGGTGGGGCAGACACTGTTTCACCAGCCAAACCAGAGGGAAAGAAGAAAAGAAAAAGCAGGGGGAACATGAGACACTGAGTCAGAGCGAGGCACGCAGAGGTAGACCGACATCTTAAAATGTGGCAGTCAGGAGAATCACTACCAACACTCCTAATGCCCGACAGCACTGCATTCTGGGTATTTCAGGGGCTAATGCATCATTGCTGGATGCTGGTGTTAGTTTACATATGGAGCAAATGTTACACATGCTATTTTTAGCTACACATCACAGAAGGCTTGTGAGTGACAATTAAAAAGTTAGACAATGAAATGGAGGAGGGGTGCTTTACTACATTACATACTTGGGTAACTTTTTTCCAACACATTGTACTTGTTTGAGAGGTTTCATTGCATTTTTGCTTACCTAGCTACCCATGTGGACGGATTCCCTTCCTGGATTTATTTATGATAGCATGCATTCATCACATTCAAAGAGGCTTGCGTTCAGCTGGCTCTCTGTTACTGTACCACAGCCCTTCAGGTTAATGGCAGAAAGTGGGGGATTCAGAGGACACTAAACATTCCTGGATTCACTTGACCCACTGTCCCTGTACAACTAGCAGCTAATGCTAACAGACCACGGTACAGAAAGCTCCAGCTGTCATCACTGGTATGAGGTCAGTACATCAGAGAAGCCTGCTGACAGCGAGCAGGAAGTGTGTAAAGAGTGGTGCAGGAATAAGTCCTAAAAATGGCAATTAGCATTTAGCATTTAACCACTTCAGGTTCCTTTGTCCCGAAATCAACATCTATGTGTCATAAAACGGTGGATGCTTACATGTGATTAAATAAAACTACTAGTTGTCATCACACCCAATATTAGCCACCTTTAGCTTAGCGGTGGTGAGGAGCAGTCATCAACCGAGACACAGATGGTAATAGCCTAACGCTTTTTACTTCTGGATATTGCACGCTTTAAAAATCATGAAGTGGTGTCAATATGCAAAGACCTGCTGAACAAAACATATAAGAATCATAACGTGTGTGTGCCAAAGATCTTATATTCTGCGATATAAAAAAATACAATGGTAAAATCCCATTGGCTTTTAGTTGAGAGAGCCCTTGCAACGCTAACTACCCTACAAGAACACAGCGTCACTGCGCCACGCTACACAGAACCCAGATAGTAGGGATGGGTTATATAGGTTGCCCGATAGTTTTCATTATCGGGATATAAATATCCTCACAACAGTAACTTCAAAATGCTGTGTGGCTAGCCATCGGGGTTGAGAAGTGAACAATAACCTGGTTCTAAAGAATACACTAATTATCAACTAGTTATGGGCATCCAGTTATAAAAACATTGAATAAAACTATTTAGATAGAGAGCAATGTTTTTTCTGATCGATATTACTGTATTTACTAGTGCTGTAGCGACGCGTCGACAACTTCTCAGATTTTTACATTAAAATGGAGTTATGGATTATAAATGCAATCATTTTTTTATACATAGACGTTAAAAACCTATGGATTAACCGATTCAGCCGCGTGTTTTCTCATTTTAATGCCATTGAACACGTCTTTTGATCAGATTGACAGCTACGGTGGTGAGACGATCTCCCTAGAAGCTCTGTAAAGGTACGTGTTGTGATGACTGTATTTGCTTCCCCTGTCGCGAGTCCGGATCACTCAGTGATGATACTATATACCTACATAATCTGTGGAGTCTCAGCTTTAATCGGATATATTGTATGTGCAGCTACGATAAGTAGTAAGGGTAGTTTTATCTTGAGTTCTGTGCCAATGTCCGTTAGCATTTTTCGCTCAGGGGTCATTTAGATGCTTCTTATGAGACTTGTGTTTTGTTTTGGTAAACATGGTTTGTATCGTCAGTTAGCTGAGATTATTTCCGTTAATCTGGTATAACACATTAATAGGTTCTTAAATATGAAGATCCCCTGAGACACAGTATCGTGAATTTTTTTTTTACATTACGTTTTTTATGAATTGAACAACAGAAAAATAATCGTTAGATTAGTCGACTAATCGATCAAATAATCGCCTGATTAATCGTTTTCAAAATAATCGTTTCCCCCCAGCACTAGTATTTACTATCGTACAAGAATACTTCTACTTGTTTTGACAAAAGAATAGTACTTTAACTTGAGTCCAGTTGTACTACTGTTGATTGAATTGAATTAAGTACCAGATCAACCAGGTCTTGGGTGTAGAAAACAAGACACCTAGGACCAGGGCCGTATCCAGGATTACCTAAATACCGAGGTCCAAACATGCTAGGGGGATTCAGGGGGATTCGGGGGTATATCCCCCCGAGATGTTTGGGATTTTCATGATCTGGTTAGGTGCTTTATAAGTCCTGTGGGGGATCACAAATTGGATAATATATTGATTTTAAACCATGTCAGTGGGCTGCAGCATCAATTATTTTTGAAAGTGTGATGCATAATAATCAGTTGATTGTTACATATTAATGATCTGGACATGCAGAAGAGGCAAAAATGATCACACAACATTGTCAACATTCATTTCCCATCAATTCAGCAATTTAGTTCATTTAACTTGTTTGCATTATTTGTTTTAATTTAAATCTGTTTTGTTTGATTCTCAAAAGAGAACAAAGATGTAAGCAAATTGTGTTTTATACAATTGTATGTTATTATGACATAACTGCAATAGATATATGTTGTTTTACAATTATACCTATTGTCTATATTGTAAATGAAGACTATTGTTATAGATGGATAGATGGATAGATAGATGGATGGATAGATGGATAGATGGATAGATGGATGGATGGATAGATAGATAGATGGATAGATGGATAGATGGATAGATGGATAGATAAATGAATAGATGGATAGATAGATGGATAAATAGATAGATGGATAGATGGATAGATAGATAGATGGATAGATGGATAGTAGGGGTGTAACGGTACACGTACCCGTACCGAAATTATTCGGTACGGGCCCTTCGGTTCGGTACACGTGTGTACCGAAGTGTACCGAACGAATATAACGTTAAACGTAAAAAATTGAGAACGTGAACAACTTCTTGGAAGTAATCTCAGGTGCTGCGTCGCAGCATTCAGAGTAATTTGCTCCCATTGTGTTCAACGCGTCATAGAGCGAGCAAGTCATTTCATTGGATGAGCTGGTCAGAGGGATGCGTTCAAATGTAGTCAGTAATTTGAGGAACGACAGTAATTTGTCGAAATGGCGAACGCAGATAAAGTTGAGCTCGAAAATTCTCCAGCATCATTGAAGTCTCCGGTTGGGGAACATTTTGGTTTCGCAGTTACGTACAAGGATGACGGACAAAGACAGGTGGACCGAACCAAAGCTGTTTGTCGGCATTGTTCAACTAAAATTAGTTACGCGGCTGGCAATACATCAAACTTGCACTCATTTGAAAAGGCATCACCCGAACGTGAATATCACCGGTACCAAAAGACTGAAGTGCAAACCCAACTCCCACTAGCATTTAAGCCTCCACCAAAAACTTCAGACCGAGCCAAAGCTATTACAAACGGCAAATATCCTTATGTTGCCATGTTAGCAAAGCGCTACCTGGCTGTATCTGCTACTACCTCTGTCCCTAGCGAGAGGGTGTTCTCCACGGCAGGAGACATTGTTAGTGCCAGCTGATCTGCCCTTTCGGCAAGCAATGTGGACAAGTTCATCTTTCTTTAAAAAAACATGAAATGACAAGCAAGTCCTAATGTCAAACTGGCTGCTTAGGTACTAGTACAGTACAGTTCAAATACAGATCATTTCAGTTCATCGAAATGCTGCACCTTAATGTTTATTTTATTATATTTTATATTTATTTGAGTGAATACATTATTCACAGTTTAATAATAATTAAAAAAAAATATGTTATGTTTTGTGATAATTTTTTCTGCTGTACCGAAAACGTACCGAACCGAACCGTGACCTAAAAACCGAGGTACGTACCGAACCGAAATGTTTGTGAACCGTTACACCCCTAATGGATAGATAGATGGATAGCTTGATAGATGGATAGATAAATAGATAGATGAATAGATATATAGATGGATAGATATATAGATGGATAGATAGATGGATAAATAGATAGATGAATAGATGGATAGATAGCTGGATAGATGGATAGATAAATAGATAGATGAATAGATAGATAGATGGATAGATAGATGGATAGATATATAGCTGGATAGATGGATAGATAAATAGATAGATGAATAGATAGATGGATAGATATATAGCTGGATAGATGGATAGATAAATAGATAGATGGATAGATAGCTGGATAGATGGATAGATAAATAGATAGATGAATAGATAGCTGGATAGATGGATAGATGAATAGATAGATGGATATATAGATATATAGATAAATAGATAGATGGGGTTATTAAGCCTACATTATTTTGTGTGACTGTACCTGCAGTTCCTCCCTGACTTCCATCACTTTCTCTCTCTCTCTCTTTCTCTCTGCCTGTCCTGTCTCTTCCTTACCAAAGCTGAACTTTGACTGACATAGTCTTTTCATTTCATCTGAGTCAGTGTAAAAAGAAAACAATACAATATAGAAATCCAATGTTATATCTTCAATGTTTTACTCCAAGAAAAGCATTACAACGTTTGATAAAAGGTAATACTTCTGACATTGGATGAATGTAATTAACGTTAGCTCTCTAGCTAGTTCATTCACGCAATTTAAACCAAAGTATAGCCTATAGCTGCAATATCAGTTAGTGTGCATGTTGTCGAACGTCCACTGACTAACGTAGAGCGTTCACAGGATCTGCTGGTCCTATGATGTCCTGATGAACAGAAAGACAAGCAGCCCTCTGGACTCAGATCTCTAGATACCTCATCTCTCCTCTGGACTCAGATCTCTAGATACCTCATCTCTCCTCTGGACTCAGATCTCTAGATACCTCATCTCTCCTCTGGACTCAGATCTCTAGATACCTCATCTCTCCTCTGGACTCAGATCTCTAGATACCTCATCTCTCCTCTGGACTCAGATCTCTAGATCCCTCATCACTCCTCTGGACTCAGATCTCTAGATACCTCATCTATCCTCTGGACTCAGATCTCTAGATACCTCATCTCTCCTCTGGACTCAGATCTCTAGATCCCTCATCACTCCTCTGGACTCAGATCTCTAGATACCTCATCTATCCTCTGGACTCAGATCTCTAGATACCTCATCTCTCCGCTGGACTCAGATCTCTAGATACCTCATCTCTCCGCTGGACTCAGATCTCTAGATACCTCATCTCTCCTCTGGACTCAGATCTCTAGTTACCTCATCTCTCCTCTGAACTCAGATCTCTAGATACCTCATCTCTCCTCTGGACTCAGATCTCTAGATCCCTCATCACTCCTCTGGACTCAGATCTCTAGATACCTCATCTCTCCTCCTCTGGACTCAGATCTCTAGATACCCCATCTCTCCTCCTCTGGACTCAGATCTCTAGATACCTCATCCCTCCTCTGGACTCAGATCTCTAGATACCCCATCTCTCCTCCTCTGGACTCAGAACTCTAGATACCTCATCTCTCCTCTGGACTCAGAACTCTAGATACCTCATCTCTCCTCTGGACTCAGGTCTCTAGATACCTCATCTCTCCTCTGGACTCAGATATCTAGATACCTCATCACTCCTCCTCTGGACTCAGATCTCTAGATACCTCATCACTCCTCCTCTGAACTCAGATCTCTAGATACCTCATCTCTCCGCTGGACTCAGAACTCTAGATACCTCATCTCTCCGCTGGACTCAGATCTCTAGATACCTCATCTCTCCTCCTCTGTACTCAGATCTCTAGATACCTCATCTCTCCGCTGGACTCAGAACTCTAGTTACCTCATCTCTCCTCTGAACTCAGATCTCTAGATACCTCATCTCTCCTCTGGACTCAGATCTCTAGATCCCTCATCACTCCTCTGGACTCAGATCTCTAGATACCTCATCTCTCCTCCTCTGGACTCAGATCTCTAGATACCCCATCTCTCCTCCTCTGGACTCAGATCTCTAGATACCTCATCCCTCCTCTGGACTCAGATCTCTAGATACCCCATCTCTCCTCCTCTGGACTCAGAACTCTAGATACCTCATCTCTCCTCTGGACTCAGAACTCTAGATACCTCATCTCTCCTCTGGACTCAGGTCTCTAGATACCTCATCTCTCCTCTGGACTCAGATATCTAGATACCTCATCACTCCTCCTCTGGACTCAGATCTCTAGATACCTCATCACTCCTCCTCTGAACTCAGATCTCTAGATACCTCATCTCTCCGCTGGACTCAGAACTCTAGATACCTCATCTCTCCGCTGGACTCAGATCTCTAGATACCTCATCTCTCCTCCTCTGAACTCAGATCTCTAGATACCTCATCTCTCCGCTGGACTCAGAACTCTAGATACCTCATCTCTCCGCTGGACTCAGATCTCTAGATACCTCATCTCTCCTCCTCTGTACTCAGATCTCTAGATACCTCATCTCTCCTCCTCTGTACTCAGATCTCTAGATACCTCATCTATCCTCTGGACTCAGATCTCTAGATACCTCATCTCTCCTCCTCTGCTCCGGTTCAAGTCCGGGCTGCGGAGGTTTGTTGAAACATGTCGTCTTCTTCTGTTTGCTTTAACAGAGGCTACGTAGTTATGCAGCGCCCCCTTCGGCAGTAAATGGAAGTTATACAAAGAATCCCGTTTAGTGCCGTTATTTCAGAAGTTTAGTTATATACACAGCTCGGAAAATATTACAGAGGTCCGGACCTCAATGGTGGATACGGCCCTGCCTAGGACTTTCTCAAGTTTCAAATTCAAAATGAATACATTGAGTTAATAATCAAATATTAATTGTTAGTTGCGGCAATAGGGATGCCACCATAACAGTATATTAGTAGTTGAAAACAGGTAAATTCTATGATTCTCAGTGTCAATTGTATGTCACGCTATAAAAAAAAAATGCATTCTTTTTTAAAATCAACAAAAACTCCAAAAGGACCATTACATTAGCTTAAAATGAATCCATGTTTATCTGAAAATGAGCCAGAGCACCATCCGACTGACTTCGATAGAGCGGGTCACCTCATGTACAGAAGGCAGGCCTTTAGGAGTATTTGTCACGCTTCTTGGTGGCTCAGGTTAGCATTCTCCTTCTTAGATGTTGATCTGCTGTGGTAAATGGTATTCTTTGTGCACTGCAAGGTGGCAAAGAAGATACCGGCCTGTCTCCATGAAGCACAAACATGTATTGGCTTCAACTCTCATTGAACGGCCCTCCCCTCTGCATCAGCTTTTCTTTTCGTGGACACTCACATCGCAAAGCAGCATCAATTGTATGATAAGCAAATTACATTATTTGAAAGCTTTCAAGGACAACATAACATGAAGCGGGTGATTGGGTCCGCAGGTCCTGAGTTTGACACATATCTCTTCTATGTGGCCTTCATAACCTGTGCGCAAATATATTTATATATAAAAAGGGAGGATTTCAGTGTCTGAGGTAGGGCTGCTCAATTCATCGTATTTTAATAGCAATTACGATTTTGGCTTGCAACGATTATGAAAACAAAATAAAATGTTTTTATTTATTGGTTATTCAGTTGAATTATACCAATGTTTCTCAAACCAGTTAACCAATAAAAAAAAACACTTGCAGACCGGTATGGTAATCAACTGTTAAAAACATACTGTTCACAATTGTTTTTTCAATAAATGGATGTTTTCAAAGTAAATGGATAATCGGTTTTAATAATCGTGATATCAATTATTGACCCAAATAATCGAGATTATGATTTTTGCCATAATCGAGCAGCGCTAGTCTGAGGCCATTAACAGAAACATCCTCCACAAGTGATCGGAGCAGCCTTTAACTTTAGTTGAGTGTGCTTTATGATGTATTCTATATATTGCTCATTAGACCTTTTCTTAACCAATGAAAATGTCCAGCTCAGAGTGCTGGATGTATGACCTCACAGTATGAACACCTGACCCTAACCAATACACATATCGAGTTTTGAGAATCTGAGGTCATTTGGAGCAACCACTGATCATGTGGTGCGCAATTATTGCATTTCCTGTCTTAAATTAGAAAGCAAATATCACATTTTCTGGATGTAATATAAATCCCTGACACAGTAGGCCCAGGGTTCTGTCTGAACGCTGCGCCCTCTTACTTTCGGCATGCGCCCTGATACCAAAATGCAGATTTGCAATTCAGAGTGATGCCAGAAAACAATATTTCTGTTCTTCAAAAACTGTATAATTACTCCAAAAATATGAAAATCGTTTCAGATAGACCGTCAGACGGCTTTGATTTGACGGAGCTCCGAATAAGTAGGGGACTGATTTCCAGTGGGTCTGCGGGGGACGAGCGGCAGGCAGGCAGCAGCTGACTCTGAAACTGAGTTCTGAATCAGTTTGTTATACTGCCCTTTTTTCTGGAGAGGGAGTAAAGAAACGGAACTCAGGATTTATTTGTTGTTTCAGGTGAAATATATATATATATATGAATTTGTGTGTACACAACAATCTTAATGTTAGAAACAATTTAAATAGATGTTATGAATTATCGTATTTAAAAATGCACGCATATATAATAACACCCCATCTTAGAATGATCTTCTATGTTTTATCAGGATGAAATTAAAAACATTGTGTCTGTGCAGTGAGCGCTGCGTGGACTGGGGTGACCTTGTGAGCACCTGGCCTGGCGCAGCACAGCGCTGCAGCAGGGATGTGCACGCTGACTGCATCGCACTCTGCCCTGCCCTGCACGACAGTACCTAGGAACCCGGCTTCATGGACTCATTACAGATCAATTAGTGCTGAGCTTGCAGGCCACAGCCCTTCAGCCTGATTACACATCAGACTGACATGACTGGCCAGTCCTTATAGCTCCATCACACCACATCCATATCATATCTATGTGCCTAGACATTGACCCAGAAAATCGGATGCAATAATATCCTAAATCATGTCTTTGCCTGGTTTCAAAGATGAAGATTCTTTCTGAATTTACCAGCTTTTCTATATTTTGCATTTCCCAATTTTGTTCAATAAATCCACCGACTTGTGAATATTTATCGAATTCTCTTTTGCAACATCATTAACGGTCAACCCTACGATATCCTCACATTATTGATCGAGGGATTTGGTCTAAAGAAAGTGTGATTTGGGATTCTCTTCATATCGCTCAGCCCTGTCAGTTATTTCATATTTAACCCTATATTTAGATACAGAGTACAATGGGATACTTATGCTTATTTGCAGCAGAAGATAAGCATGTATGATTAAGTATGGGTGAGAATACAGCTTACTGACCACTATATGACAAACAAGGTGCTGAGGGTTAGAACCTCTCAAAATGATCAGATGAAATGATAAAGTTAGACATGCCGACTGATATCACTGGATCAGCGAGAGAGAAGACGTCTCTGTTGGAATGAAGAGTCCTGACTGTAGAGCGGTGGAGCTCTGGCTCTACGTCACACCCACCCATTGCTTTCAGCCCAAGCAATGGCACCTACAGTGCATCCACTCGCCACGTGTCCATGAACACAGAGACATGGGGTGTGCCACCCCACTATACAGGGGGTGCTATATGGACAATTTGCAGCTGAGCGATTACATCTTAGGATATCAGAGAAACGCACTGAGCAGATGTTAGCCTTTAGCTCGTAGCCGCTCCACTTGTGACCATGCCGACTGCAGGACAGAATCCCACCGTCTTTTGGCGGAAAATCACTGTTTGTCCGTTAAAAGGTGGACCAGCTAACCTCATGCGCTGAGCTTTGCAGTACAGCCCCCCCGAACCCACAACACGCGTGCCAGGCCTTACACCATTTCTGGCAAATGTTATGGAAGGGGCATTTTGCAATTTATATTCATTAATTCTGCACATTACCAATTTAAAGTCCTTCTTTTTTCATTGCGATGCATTTTTTGGCAACCGTTTACTTTGAAAGGACAGAAACTACAGCAGCCAGTGAGATCTTGGATTTTGTTCCCGTCTAGATTCAAGTTCATCTTTTGGAACATTTAACCCTGGTTCTTGTTGGCCACAGCCACCTGAAGAGCGGCCCAAGCGCTGAGTGTTCTGAGTGCCTCCACCTGGCTGCACCGGAGGATCCACATGCCGTTTGAGAATCCCACAAAGAGGTTGCTCTCCAGCCTGATCCACTCTGGCCTTGGGGGGGAGGAAAACGTCATCTTTTCATACTACGATTCATTTGAGCAAAAACATTTTTGCAATAATCAGAATAATTGTTATAATACCTCAAAACCTAAATAGGTTCATACCATGGATAAGAACCTGTTTGTCTTTATTTTCATCTGATTACTAATGTGTTTTCTTTCTCTATGTTTACTGCCATGTCACTTCTGCTGTAACGCTGTACATGACTTCTGATGTGTACATGTACACAGCGCACGGCTGATCAAGCTGCTGCCTTTAACCCTTCATGGCATTGGAATTAGTGGGCAGCCATTATACACACAGTGCCTGGGAGTGCCTTGCTCAAGGGCATCTCAGCCGTGAGGTGAACCTCTCCTAATACTACTCCATTACTACTGTTCAGGGATTTGAACCGCAACCCTCTGGTTCCCAAGTCCCCACAGACTGAGCTGCCGCTGCCCTAGTTGGACATTTTGCTCATAAAATATGCAAAACACCGAACAGAGGCATGTTTGCACCGCCATTGTGTTCGCTTGTGAATTCAGTGCAATCATTTTGACTCTGGACCTGGTTTACCCCTGTGTACGGGTACAGAAGCTGGATTCACCCTCACCACGTGCTACTTCCTGTTCCCCTGCCAGGTGAACTGATCATGGAGCGCTGAGGAACCATGTCACCGCCAGCCATCCAACACTGACACTGCCCTTTGTGTGGGGGGGGTCCAAGTATGCCCTGTACACGTCCCACGTTACACACCGCTTGAAGCCTAAGCATTCTGCGGCTGTGTAGTATATGATCCTGCATCAGAAATCACATTATTCAGAATTGGATGAGGAGATGTCATGTTTGAGGCTTTAACTCGATGACTTCAAGTCATCTCCTTGGTATGGACTGGACATACAAATTGCTCAGATGATGCTGTTCATTGTGTACACATTTGAAAGTACACAATAAGAATGATAAGGCTCAGCTGGGAAACATGCAGTGGCTTTATACTTCTATGCACTAATCAGGGTTTGGAGATCATTATTACGCAAAATATTAATTTCATCTTGCAGTTTAGTGATGGATATTTGATGTTCAGCTACTTTAAGTCCTTCAACAGTCAAAACAACATCGTCTGACTTCCCTCAATGGCAATGCACATTCAAATAGACCGCCAACAATATTTTTGTGAAGGAACATTTTGTTCACCATGACAAAGTTATGCCTCCTTGAATAACATCTTAATAAACAGTGTTTATGTCACGCAGCAGGACATCAGATTGCTTCTACACATGGTAGTAACTATATTATCACAATGTGCATGGTTTCTATCACGACTAGCTGAAGGAGGATTAAAGCCGAATTGCATATTCATCAAAGCCTACACTCTGGAGGTGAATAGTGTAACATGTGTCATGGCAGCATCTGCTGCCACCGCTGGTGAGGGACTGGGAGCTGGAAATAGGAAGAGGAAGGACTCCATCATTGAGAATACTACAGTTCATTCACACTCCTCAACAGCAGGGACCTTTCATTCATACAGACCCACTATCACGATGTGAGTGGAGGGCTGAGTGTAGCAAGGTCTGCCAACTGCTCCACAGCCACAGTCCTTCCACACAGGGTTCAACACTGGTCCCTAAATTCTGTGTCGTATGAAAACCCTTCTATTAAATGCCATGTGTGAGAAAGCGCTCTGCCTGGTCTGCAGAGGAGACAGGACTCAACAAACAGCTGTTTGAAAGTGCAGAGGAAAGTGTAAGGTTACATGGCACAAAGTGACCATTATCCTGCTGTCTGTCAACTTCTTACTCCAACAGACCAATAGTATTGCACTTTCAAAAACGTGTGTAAATGACATAACTACAATGTTTCTTCATGCAAAACTTGAAAATTAGTAATCGTTGTAAATATTATTCATAATGGAGGAAGCTAACACGCCGTGTCTCTTCACCTCATATCACCACCTCCATGTGTGCACAGCCTATTGACGTTCATGTGCAACACAAACACAAAGACAAGCAGTCATATGCATGAGGATCCATCTGCATGTGACTCATGTAAATCTTGAGGAGCAGTGCAGCAACAGAGGAGAGAACAATTCTCTCAGCAGACACGAAATGAGGTCCTGTATGCTGCAGAATAATAGGCAGCACACATTAAATATTGATTTCCATTTGGTCTCTAACGTCATGTCGACATCTCCCTCCGTTAATCCTCCGACCAGGAACAAGCAGCCGCCTGCATGCCGCCTTGCTTTACAGTGAAGTGTTGCTTCTGCTGTCAGCGCCAGGCAGCCATTTAGGTGCATATGGAGCCAGTTGAGTCTACGTAAATGGCTGATGCATTTCGAATTTTTCTACCTAATTGCCGAGAGCCATCAGCGACCCCGGCCTCCTGCTCGCGTGTTTTAATCCGCCACTTCACGCAGCTCTGCTTCAGTAAAAGCATTCAAACGTCTCATATAATCCCGGCGCTCTTTAACAAGTATTCGGAGGCTCTTTCTCCAGTCGGAGTTAACCCCTAGAGACTCCGGATCAAACAATGAAACGGATTGGAGGCATTCCGCACAACGTTCCCATCACAATGTAATCACGAGATATCCGTTACCACTTTAGCTTTTATCAAAACACAACGAGCCGGGCAAGATTAAGATATCCCATAATGATTCTGCTGCGACTCCAGACCTTTAAATGCAAATGAACAGTTCGAGGCGACGGCTGCTGGTCGCCAACATGTCAGCCCGCATCAATAAATAGCAAAGCAAAGCCGCTCTATTGTCTATCAGCATATCCACCGGGAGGAAAACGACACAACAGCTAGCCGTCCTGCCGCAACACCAATCCCGCCGCTGCCGTTTCAAAACATCTCCCGCCGGAGCAGGGCCTCGCGCACATCCTCGGACTCACCTGTGTCTCTTTTCGCCTCAGTGTGTACCGTCTCCGGGTTCACGGTCCGGTCCTGACGCGCTGCAGCGGCTCCTCACCACCAGTCTCCGGCACCGGCAGGCAGCACTGAGCCGCTGATTGGGCCTCGCCAGACGCTCACCCCTCGGTGCAGCTAGACACACCGCTCATTGGCCAGGCAGTCACTCCGTGTAGACCAGACAGACTGCTGATTGGCTGTTCGTTTCCCCAGAAGATCCAGACAGACAGCTGATTAGTCCTCAGGCCGTTATCACTGGAAGCACTCTGACAGCTGATTGGTCGTTTATTTCCGCGGTGGCGACAGAGAGAGATCTGATTGATTGGTTGGTTGGTAGTAGTGTTGTTGTCTGTGTCTGGATGGAGAGCCATGTTAACTCCGATGGGGCTAAAGAAAAAATGTGTTCGTTACATTAATGGAAGTAACGGGGTCGTTTTAATCTTTTTACATACATTCTTTGAGTAACCCGGTTTCCTCGAGTGGAGGCAGGCATTAATAGAAACCTGGTTGATGCCTTGGTATGCTTGATTTCCTGTTGTAGTTGGTAACCGTTTCTTGTGCACGCATGTGCATGACAAAGACCCAAGACAGGGCAACCGAGCTGTGACAGCAGTGCGGATGGCTGATAAGAAACGTCATTACTCCATCAAATCGAATGCCCCCCCCCCCCTGTAGGCTGTCCCTGTGCGCCCTCAGTCATAATGCTGGGACAAAGAAAAGTCCTCAGTCTGCAGCTTCAGATGCTACTGTTCAATAACATTGCCATCCAGGGACGTGCACAGACATTTTGGGGGGCGGGTGCTGAAGTGAGAAAAAGGGCACTTCCCATAATAATTTATAAAAAAAATGTTTTAAAACAAAAAGTTAAATATAGTTGCATATCTCTGACTTACTGACCAATTAATTTTAATACCCTCACACTCACGCAATTGTTTAATACTCAACATAATTTTACAAAATAACCAGCTAACACGGAGACAATGGTCTTTAGTATTCACTACGCACAAGAGCAGACAACAAACTAGTACAATTATTAGTTATTAAATGAGCAGCCAACAATCAAAATTATGAAGTTACTGTTTAAGGACATTACAGGCAAAAAAGATCGTTTTTTCATGTACTTATGTTATTTTGGTCTATTTTGCTTCCATGTTTTCTTTCACTCTAATGGAAATAAAACTTCCAAGAAACCCATAAATGTCTGAATTCATCTATAGATTTAAAGCTAATCTGCATTTAAACATAACATTTCAGGGGAAAATACTGACTTGATCTAAGTAACTATCTGGGTAAGTTGTGATGTGTTTTTTTTAGGGCTGTCAAGTTAACGCGTTAATAACGCGTTAACGCAAAAAAAAATTAACGCCACTAATTATTTTAACGCGATTAACGCATGTCTATTTTTTTTTTCCTCGGCCCCCCCGTAGTTTCAGAGCGCATCGAGTTTAAAATACCATCTACAAGCTGATGCTGTTGACAGCCCCGCTGTTGACAGCCCCGCTCCTGCCGCCCGCTTGCTGCAGACCACACTTCCACGCTCACCGGCAGGCACCGACTGGCCATCGGGAGGACCGGGAGGGTGTGTGTGTGGCCCGAGCGAGCGAGAGAGAGACCTTACGTGCATTACCGTACCGCAGTGTGAACGCGGCTATTGTTGTTGTTAGCATCTGGTGCTAGCTAGCTGCGCTAACGGATATAAGGAGCTGTTTCAATGAAAACAGAGGAGCGAGCTATCCACACAACTGCGCCGAGCACTTGACTTTAAGCAGGAAGCCAGACAGCGGGACATTGTAGGAGAAGTCAGCACACTCATGATTGCAGCGTCCAGGCAGCTCCCGTTCGAGCATATGCCTTGAGTTGCACATAGCTCCAACGATCACACACACACACACACACACACACACACACACACACACACACACACACACACACACACACACACACACACACACACACACACACACACACACACACACACACACACACACACACACACACACACACACACACACACACACACACACACACACACACACACACACACACACACACACACAATGTGTATTGAATGAGAGAGGTTCCAGGTTGTTGTGTTTAATATTCATGAGGATATTTGTCATTGTTCAAATGATAATAAACATGAGCATAAAGCATATTTGTCCACTCATATGTTGATAAGAGTATTAAAAACTTGAAAAATATTCCTCTAAGGTACATTTAGAACAGATCAAAAATGTGCGATTAATTTGCGATTAATCGCGATTAACTATGGACAATCATGCGATTAATCGCGATTAAATATTTTAATCGACTGACAGCCCTAGTTTTTTTGTTTGATCCTTTTCACCTGCAATGCCTTGGTAACTGCATGCAAATTAGTGCACTTTAATTAGGCCTAGTTAACACCTAATTTGCATATCAATGTGGCGATTGTGATGACGTTATCAGATACACATTTGACTGTATTCACTTTAAGTGTCTCCCATACACCTTTCCAAATCCAAAAGAGGTAGGTTTGCGCGCGGCAAATGTGCACGCCCAAATTAGGTAATCAGAAGAAATGGAACCCCAGTAATTACATGTATAAAACCATGTATTTAACATATATGGCATCATTTTATGCATTTTTCAGAAAAAGTGGTAGTTTGGTAAACAGTGACATCAATGACATGTCTGGTCTGTAAAATGCCCGAAAAGTAAAAGAATGGGAGATAAATATCCCAAAGTCTCCACATTTTATTATATTTTTAATGTGTTTCTGGTCCTCTTTCCATTGAGACAGTGTAGATGAAGGATGTGTCATGTAGAACTCTTGTGTGAACATTGGATAAAGCCAGGTTCATATTCTTGTTTCATGTTGTTGACATATTTGTTAAGCTCAAAGAGCGCTGACAGGCTGAACCCTCAATACAAGCACGGAAGAGAGGAGACGTGAGTATGGAAGTAAAATGATTTATTTCCAATTCAAAACTCACACCATACTGCTGGGGAGTTACTAATCCGGATATGGGAATTACTAGGGGGGGGGGAGAGTGGAGGTCCGTAGTTGATGATCCGGAGGATGTCGGAGAGAGCAGGCTGGAGCCGGGGTTCGGAGATTTGCAGCGGAACACGGGTGAGATGAGCCGGGGAATCAGAGTTCAATAGAGCGAGCAGGCTGGAGCTGGTAGTGATAATAATCCGAGGTTCGCTGACGAGGTGGTGTTGGCTGGACGTGGCAGGCAGAGTAGTTGACGGATTCAGTGTATCTTTCACGACGAACTGGTGAATACTGGATGAGGAAGCCGGGTATTTAAGCAGGTGTGGTGAGTAGATAATCAGGAAGATGAGTAGCAGCTGCGGAGGTGAATTGACGGGAACTGAAAGTAGGTCAGCCACGCCCAGCCAGGAAGACAGACAGATACAAACAAACATGAAACAAAAAGAGAAGCAGAAGAAGGGAAAACTGCACATCCTTACAGTACCCCCCCTCAACGGGAGCCTCCTGGCGACCACCAGGCTTTTCGGGATGAGCCCTGTGGAAATCCCTCACCATAACGGGGTCCATTATCCGAGATCGAGGAACCCAGCAACGCTCCTCCAGGTTGTAACCCTCCCAATCCACCAAGTACTGTAAGCCCCTACCCCGGCATCTAACATCCAAGAGTCGATGCACGGTATAGGCAGCATGATCATCAATGACTCGGGGGGGAGGAGGGGGAATGGCCGGAGGGCACAAGTCACTGGTGTGAACTGGCTTGATTTGTGAAACATGAAAAGTGGGATGGATCCTGATGATCCTGGGGAGCTTCAGGCGGACAGCAGAGGGGTTGATTATGCGCTCAATGGGGAAGGGGCCAATAAACCGGGGAGACAGCTTCTTGGACTCAGTAAGGAGGGGGATATTCTTGGAGGACAACCAAACCGATTGTCCAGGGGTGTAAAGGGGAGCAACAAGTCTGCGGCGGTTGGCTGATTGCTGGGTCTTGGCGGAAGTTCGGAGGAGGGCAGATCGTGTGTCTCTCCAGATCTTACGGCACCGACGAACATGATGCTGGACAGATGAAACAGCCAACTCAATCTCCTCTTCGGGAAACAAGGGTGGCTGGTACCCTAGAGAGGCTTCGAAAGGAGAGAGTCCTGTAGCTGATGACGTGAGGGAATTGTGAGAATATTCCACCCAAGGCAGATGAGAGCTCCAGATCTTCTGATTCCGGATTACAACACAGCGGAGGGCAGATTCCAGGTCCTGATTGGCCCTTTCGGTTTGACCATTAGACTGGGGGTGGTACCCGGAAGTTAAACTGACCGACGCACCAAGTGAACGACAAAAGGTCTTCCAAACTTGGGAGGTGAACTGAGGTCCACGGTCGGAGATGATGTCAGCCGGGATTCCATGTAGGCGGACAACATGCTGGGTGAGAAGTTGGGAGGTTTCCAGGGCTGAGGGAGCTTGGGTAGAGCAACAAAATGAGCACACTTAGAGAAGTGGTCAACAACAGTTAGGATTGTCGTATTACCATGAGAGGGGGGCAGACCGGTGACAAAGTCCAGAGCAATATGTGACCAGGGTCGACTAGGGATTGGAAGGGGTTGGAGCAAACCTGCAGGTTTCTGATGAGAGGCCTTACTCCTGGCACATATTGTACAGGCTGAGACGAATTCCCTTGTATCCTTGTCGACTGTTGGCCACCAGAAATGTCTTTTGAGAAGGGAGAGGGTGCGGTTAGCACCGGGATGGTTGGAGAAACGGGAGCTGTGAACCCACTGCAGGACTTGGGAACGGACTGAGTTTGGGACAAACAGACGGTTAGGCGGACCACAACCAGGGTCTGGTTGTTCCAACAGTGCCTCCTGGATAGCGTTACTGATCTCTCAGGTGACGACTCCCACAACACATCTCTGGGGAAGAATAGAGTCCGAAGTAGAGACTGGACCCTCAGACGTGAATGATCTGGACAGGGCATCGGGCTTAGTATTCCTGGAACCTGGGCGATAGGTGAGAGTGAAGTTGAAGCGTCCAAAGAAGAGAGCCCACCTGGCTTGTCGAGAATTTAGCCGTTTGGCTGACTGAATGTACTCAAGGTTCTTATGGTCAGTCCACACCAGGAATGGCTGCTCGCTGCCCTCGAGCCAGTGCCGCCACTCATCCAATGCCATCTTAACTGCCAGCAGCTCCCTGTTGCCCACATCATAGTTTCTCTCAGCTGGGGAGAGACGGCGAGAGAAGAAAGCACAAGGATGAAGCTTGTTGCTTGGCCCGGAAGTCTGAGACAGAACAGCACCAACTCCGATGTCAGAGGCGTCAACTTCGACCACAAATTGTCTGCTTGAGTCAGGCTGGATGAGAATGGGGGCTGAAGTGAACAGGGACTTAAGTCTAAGAAAAGCATTGTTAGCTTCAGGGGTCCAGGAGAACTTAATCTTGATAGAGGTGAGACTGTAGAGTGGAGCAGCAACCTTGCTATAATCCTTGATGAACCGGCGATAGAAGTTGGCAAACCCCAGGAACCTTTGCAACTCCTTCCGAGAAGTGGGGACTGGCCACTCTGAGACTGCGAGAATCTTCCCTGGATCCGCCTCCAACCTGCCTTGCCGGATGATGTATCCAAGAAAACTGATCCGTTCCTGGTGAAACTCACACTTCTCTGCCTTGACGTAGAGCTTGTTCTCAAGCAACCTCTGAAGAACCAGACTGACGTGTCTTTGGTGTTCCTCCAGGCTCTTGGAGAAGATCAGAATATCGTCGATGTACACAAAGACAAACTGGTTGAGATAATCACGCAAGACATCATTTACCAGGGACTGAAAAACTGCTGGGGCGTTGGAGAGTCCAAAGGGCATGACGAGATACTCAAAGTGGCCAAGGGGGGTGTTAAAGGCAGTCTTCCACTCATCATCTTGGCGGATACGAACCAAGTGATAGGCATTTCTGAGATCAAGCTTTGAGAAGAAGGTGGCACCTTGAAGTGGCTCAAAAGCAGAGTTGATCAGGGGAAGTGGGTACTTATTCTTAACTGTGATGTTATTTAACCCACGGAAGTCAATACAGGGTCGAAGAGTTTTATCCTTCTTGTCCACAAAGAAAAACCCCGCACCCAGAGGGGAGGAAGAAGGACGAATTATTCCAGAAGCCAGGGAATAACTGATGTATTTCTACATGGTCTCTCTCTCAGGCCGGGACAGATTATAGAGCTTGCTGGTGGGTAACGGAGCCCCAGGAAGTAAAACAATGGGACAGTCATATGGACGGTGAGGAGGGAGAGAGAGAGCCCTATCCTTGCTGAAGACCTCACCCAGGTTGTGGTAAAAGTTAGGAACGTCGGATAAATCTACATCTGGAGAGACACATGAGCAGGTAACGGGTTAACAGGAACTGGAGGCACAGCTGACTGTAGACAGTTAAGGTGACATCTCTGATTCCATTCAATGATCCTTCCTCCAGCCCAATCAATATGAGGATTGTGGGTGCGAAGCCAAGGGTAACCAAGTACCAAAGGAGTAGTTGGAGAGGAAATAACCGTAAGCTGGATTTGTTCTCTGTGATTTACTGAAATAATCAGAGTAACGGGTTGTGACTGCTGAGTTACTCTAGAGATGCGTTGACCGTATAAGGCATAAGCAGTCAAAGGATCCTGTAACAATTCCAACTTAAGTTCCAACTGGTTGGCAAGTTCTAGGTCTACAAAACTATCTTCAGCGCCTGAGTCAATGAGGGCAGAGAGGGGCAAGGTCTGAGAGCTTGTACAGAGTCTGGCAGGAATGAGAAATCGGTGCAGGGTTGGGGCAACAATAGATGGGGAAAGTGAGCTCGTCAGGACTCCCAAACTTACTGACGAGCTTCTGCGTTTGGGCGAACAGGACAACCAGCAACGAGATGGCCAAACTTGCCACAATACAGGCACTCACCCAACCTCATACGTCGAAGCCGTTCCTCTGGAGATAGTCCGGTACTTCCCAACTGCATAGGTTCCTCCCTAGCCAAAGGAGGCACGCGAGGTGAAGAGGTGAATCCAGAGGGTGTGGAAACGGAAGGAGCAAATCTGGGGGAGTAGCTTGGTTTACTTGGAAAAGCAAAAGGAGAACGTTGCGCTTTCTCTGCACGGCGCTCCCGCAACCGGCTGTCGAGGCGAGACACCAGGGTAATTAAGGCTTGGAGGTCTGCAGGCACGTCTCGTGCAGCCAACTCATCCTTTAGTTGATCCTACAACCCCTTAACAAAAACTGCCCTTAGAGCCGCCTCGTCCCAACGGGCCTCTGCCGCCAGTGTGCGGAACTCGATAGAGTAATCCGCCACACTTCGATTCCCTTGTTGTAGTGTTAGCAGGCGATTCTCAGCCGAGCCGAGCCAGATGAACTCAGTGCTTCAGCCCAGTCTAATGCTCTGCCACGAAGCAAATTCAAAACATAATTAATTTTGGTTACATCTGAAGGAAAGGACAAGAAACGCTGACGAAATACCTTATTGCATTGAAAAATGAATCCCTTGCATTTCTCCACCTCTCCATGAAAAGGCTCTGGGTCGGTGATGTGGAAATCCCGGCATGGAGTGGATACAGGAGGAGGACTTGAGGTGACAGGGAGTATAGCAGAAGATGTCAGGGTTGAGATCTGGGCAGTAAGGTTTGTGATGCTTTCAGTCATGGAAAGATTGCTTTCCACCAAAACTTGGATTAACCGTTCATTTTGGCCAAGAAGATTTCCCTGATGAGACAGAGCCTGCTGAACAGTGGAGGGATCCGATCCAGTGCTTGAGGGGTTCATAGTGACCAGTTCGTACAGTTAAGCTCAAAGAGCGCTTACAGGCTGAACCCTCAATACAAGCACGGAAGAGAGGAGACGTGAGTATGGAAGTAAAATGATTTATTTCCAATTCAAAACTCACACCATACTGCTGGGGAATTACTAATCCGGATCTGGGAATTACTAGGGGGGGGGGGGGAGTGGAGTTGATGATCCGGAGGATGTCGGAGAGAGCAGGCTGGAGCCGGGGTTCGGAGATTTGCAGCGGAACACGGGTGAGATGAGCCGGGGAATCAGAGTTCAATAGAATGAGCAGGCTGGAGCTGGTAGTGAAGATAATCGGAGGTTCGCTGACGAGGTGGTGTTGGCTGGACGTGGCAGGCAGAGTAGTTGACGGATTCAGTGTATCTTTCACGATGAACTGGTGAATACTGGATGAGGAAGCCGGGTACTTAAGCAGGTGTGGTGAGTAGATAATCAGGAAGATGAGTAGCAGCTGCGGAGGTGAATTGACGGGAACTGAAAGTAGGTCAGCCACGCCCAGCCAGGAAGACAGACAGATACAAACAAACATGAAACAAAAAGAGAAGCAGAAGAAGGGAAAACTGCACATCCTTACAATATTAGAGTCAAAGGTTTGCACAGAGTGAAATATCTTTGTGTTGCGCCCAGTGGCGTTTTTATTAGGGCTGTCAGTCGATTAAAATATTTAATCGCGATTAATCGCATGATTGTCCATAGTTAATCACGATTAATCGCAAATTAATCGCACATTTTTGATCTGTTCTAAATGTTCCTTCGAGGAATATTTTTCAAGTTTTTAATACTCTTATCAACATATGAGTGGACAAATATGCTTTATGCTAATGTTTATTATCATTTGAACAATGACAAATATTCCCAGAATATGAAACACAACAACCTGGAACCTCTCTCATACAATAATACAATACAAAATGTGTGTGTGTGTGAGATGGATCGTTGGAGCTATGTGCAACTCAAGGCATATGCTCGAACGGGAGCTGCCTGGACGCTGCAATCATGTTGCCCACTATCCGTGCTGAGTGTGCTGACTTCTCGTACAATGTCCCACTGTCTGCTTCCTGCATCAAGTCAAGTGCTCGGCGCAGTTGTGGCGAAATGTCGCTCCTCTGTTTTCATTTAAACAGCTCCTTATATCCGTTAGCGCAGCTAGCTAGCACCAGATGCTAACAACAACAATGCACGTAAGGTCTGCCACAAGCGGGCGGCAGGAGCGGGGCTGTCAGCATCAGCTTGTAGATGGTATTTTAAACTCGATGCGCTCTGAAACTACGGGGCGGCCGAGGAAAAAAATACACATGCGTTAATCGCGTTAAAATAATTAGTGGCGTTAATTTTTATTTTTTATTAACGCGTTAACTTGACAGCCCTAGTTTTTATATGTACAAAAGTGGTGGGGCACAAAAAACTTAGATGTCTATAAGCTTCTGCAGTGAGGTTCATGGCTGGTGAGGCACTGGCACTGACTCTTCAGGTTTACAAATATTATATTTTGACCTAAATCAAAATATAATATTATTTTCAAAAGCTTTTTTTGTCTGATGCTTCAATTAATTTTAAACGGACAGTTCAACAAAAGGATACCCACAAAATGTAATTTTATCATTTAAATATTGAATTGTTCTTTCTTAGTAAGATCCCATTTTCAATAACATTGCAGTCTTACCTTGACATGAAGATGAAGTCCATTTGCCTATCCTTCTGGACAAAAATCTATTACTTTTTTGTAAAAGTCCTCCTTATGTTCTTGTAGTTTCAAAAGTCTATCATAAATCTAATCTAATCAATAGATTTATGATTTGAAAATTATAAAAGTAGTGTAGACATGTGGATATTAACCGGCTGAATAAAACGTGCATTTATCTAACAGGTTTGTTTCCCACAGATCTTATTTTGAGCTATTTTCTAAAATCCCATGGAGAAATCTCATTGCTTTTAGGTCGAGGGAAGCCATGCGCAGCTTACTTCCGGGTTTTAGGACGCAGCTCTCTCGTCTCCTCTTCACACACCACACTTTTCGCGGCACGTACTTACAGCCAATCAGCCGTGAATGATGTGACGTATGGTGGGGATGGCAGCTCAATGCCCCTATGGTCATTATTTTTTTGCCACACACATTAAATAGGACAATACTCTGAGCATGCGCAGTGTAGTTTTTACAGTCACCATTGACTTAGACAGTGAGAGGGAGGGGCAGGATCAGGTTTTGTCCCACATGGCTCTAAACAGTTCAATAGGCACACACTGTAGACACTCATTAGAAGAGCACAGACTAAAACAGCAATGTACAGACGAATCAGATGATTAAACATGATCTTAAAATATATTTAATATATTTTTTAATTTATTTTTTGCATTTTTTTGTAATCATTATTTTTAATACTTTCTGCTGACACTAGGTGGGGCTGTGAACAGTCACCACTGGTTACACCATGAATCAGAAAATACTACATTAAAAAAGTCATTTCCTGCATTGTTCTACTGATAAAGTGTGATATAAGTAATAAGACACGCTGCAAACGGTGGCCGCCAAAAGTCGAGTCCAGTGTCTATGTAGTGTCATTTTTATTTGTTATAGTTTGGGAAGATTGAAAATCGGTAGGGAAAGCCAGCTAAATCGGTAGGCAGTAGAAACATGTCAAAAGCAGTAGACTACCGCCCAAATCGGTAGGGTTGGCAGGTATGGTCTCCCCTTAAGTACAGTACATTAGCCTGTATTTTTGTTTCATGTGGAACTACTTGAGCAGGTCTGCCTTGAAAAAGAGATCAATGATCTCAATGGGATTTATCTGTATAAATAAAGGTTTGAAATGAAATGAAATGTATGCCCATGATAAATTGCCTTAGCTAAACCTTGAGCTAACTTATCTATTAGCTAGTAGCCTACCTAAGTTAACTATATTTGTTATTGTCTTTTAGCTAATTAGCTGTAAACTCGAGGCACTGGCAGTTTAGTAATTTTCTCATCTCCACTCACCTTCAAAATAAGCCAAGAAAAGCTGGCATAACATGGGACAGTAAAGTGTGAGGTGCTGCTACCTGTCTGTCTGAAGTGACTGCCGATGTCCGCACCGCTGTGCAGGAGACGTGGAGGGAGGGAGAGCTACGGAACTTCACAGTCTAATCTCCCGACCTGATATTTTAATGTTGTATTCAATCAATATATTTTTGGAAAGGGAAACTGTGCGCAAACAGCAGTAGATATATATTCATTTATAAAAAAATTAAAAAAGGGGGGGAAAAAGGGCACTTTCTCTGGAGGAAGAAAAAGGGCAGGGGCTCAAGCCCACTTTGATGTCTATTGGCGCATTTCCATTGCAGGGCCTCGCTCGGCTTAGTACGGTATAGTTAGGCCTTGTTAGGACTGGCTCACTTTATGCTGCGTTACCATTACAGTTTACAAGCTGGGGCAGTAACTATAGTAACGCAGTGTAGGTGGAGCCGTGACTTCATCTTCAATGCGAACCAGAGAAAAACAACATCAGCTGTTAGCTGTTAGCACTCAAGCTCACAGCTCCTCATATCTGTTCAGAAACTAGACAAAAGTTAAACAAGTACAAACCACAGACTGTCTGTGTCATGGAGAATACAGTCGCTGGTTTATTTATGTCTGTATAGGCCATTGTTGTGAGTGTGGACGGTCGGAGCATTTACAACGTTAGCTTAGCCGATCTCCATTCAGAAAACACGCATTTTAAAAGGTTTCTTGCCTGCCGTCTGTCTGCAGACTCAAAGCATTAATTCATGGTTTTTAACCGGTATCAGTATTTTGTTACTTCGGCATCATTTTTAAAACATTACAATTAAATCACGGTAAAATATGTTTTTGTTGTAGTTGTAGCCCCCTTGCCCCCTTGATTTTCTCTCTAGTTTAGCATACTCAGTCCGACTCAGCCTGGTTGTTGGCCCGCTAAGAACCTCGATTTTATGGGGCCAGAAAAACTGTGAAATAGTACCCGCTAGCCGGTATTACGCCAAGTGGAAACGCAACCAAAAATGGGCCGGGCACGGCACGCTTAAACCGTGCTCCGCACTGTAGTAAAAATGCGCCATAAGTGTGCACGTGCCTAATGCCATCAGGGCCAGACTGGGACAATAAGTCAGTCCGGGAATTATACACTCAGCCCGGCCACAACCAGTTGTTTTTGTGCCATTTTGCTGGATTTATTTGTGAATATTTACAGCGTTGCTGCCCATAGTGATAGCTCTAAATCTACCGAATAATAAACATATGGACAGGGGTTACTATTTAAAAAAAATTGCAAAAGTGTTTGGGAACCTATCCATGGCAACATATTTTAAATGGGGGTGGAGCTCAAATCCTCTAGGGGGGTCCGGGGGCATACCCCCCGGTAAGATGTATTTTTTAATTTTGGAGTTAAATGCATCAATTTGGTGCATTTTGAGGGGAGAGAGACTAGATCTATGGAAACACCCATATGAAACAGATCTTTAAAACAAAATTGAAACTTGTTTATTTATTTAATTTTGGTTCATTTATAGTTGTGAGTGTGTCTGGGCTCCTGAACCAGCCTCTCCTGTCTCCCTCCTCTCCCCCTGGTCCTCTTTGAGGCAGCAGCAAAGAGTAGTTTTAGCTCTCAACAATCTTACCTTTTTTCACCAATTTACATTTTTCTCTTTTTATTCATGCATATTTTAGTAATCACTCCCCCCTCAAATGGAAATATGTGTTTACATAAATGGTGACCAAACCGTTTGAGACCCACTGAGAACTTGGACTAAGTTAACTATCTAAACCCTTGCGCTCGTTGAGCCTCGAAACCGTGCCGTGCCACACTATGCGCCGCATAAGCCCATATGGTGCGCATTTGCGGCTCCGTTGAGGCTCCCTCCGCAAGATGAGGCTCGCCAGGCCAGCAGGCCACTTAACAGGCCAGGCCATCGGGAAAACTCCCGGTCCTCCCGATGGCCAGTCCGGGCCTGATTGCCATGGATAGGTTAGGAATGTAATCAGTGACGATCAGCTGTGCACAACTGCAGGTTTAACTGAATGATAGCAGCTACACGCCTGCTTTAACCTCTTGGTCTATGAAAACATACAGTTTTATCGATGTAAACAACTTGGCTTGTAGTTTTGTGAAGCCGCCATTGTATTTGTGGCTTTAGCATTATTAGCATTCACCCTTCGCACCAACGGAGAGAGAATAACTTATGGCAACACAAAGAAAAAGATGGGAGCGGTGGAGTGATGAGGAGGTGTCGGTGTTCTGGCGATTTCCTCGGAAGGCTGCAGTAGAAGCCAGTCCCCAACTCTGGGGACTTCCGGCCTGGGACTTCGGGCGGCAGTATACGCCGTGAAGTGGCCTGCCAGTAAACCCAAAGCAGAAGAAGATGAAGTGACGTCAGCGGCTCATTTGCGTAATCTTCCCTCAGGGAACTTATTCCGGTGTGAACGCGATCTGTACTTAGTGCCCTGGGGTACTAAGTGCCGGCACTAAGTACGGCAAAGTACTTGGTGTGAAAGCGGCTAATAAATCGTATACCAATTGTCACTTTCAATTAGGCTTATCTTAGCTGTAAGGCTAGCTGCTCATTAAAGACACCGACAAGAGAAGTATGTCTCCCTAATCATACAATACAGTACAGCTTTATTTATATAGCACTTTAAACCTCCAGACCAAAGTGCTGTACAGGCAAATAAACAAAACATACAAAAAGTAACACAGCTCAACTCACACACCATAAAACAAGTATAAGTAAAAACAATAGACAATTGAAAAGCAATAAAAGCAACGCTCTAAAATATGTTAATACGCTAAGGAGAAGAGGTGGGTTTTAAGAACCGATTTAAAAGCAGGCAGTGTGGCGGCCTGTCTGATGTGCAGGGGCAGATTGTTCCACAGTGTGGGAGCCGCTACAGAGAAGCAACGGCCCCCTCTGTGCTTTGACTTGGTTCTGGGCACATTCAGGAGCAGTTGATCCGCTGACCTGAGAGGGCGGTTGGGTGTGTAAGGGTGTAGCAGCTCAGAAAGATATGGTGGGGTCATGCCATTTAGGGATTTGAAAGTAAACAAAAAGATTTTGAAGTTAATCCTAAAATGTATTGGCAGCCAGTGGAGCGAAGCCAAAATGGGGGAAATGTGGTCATATGTGTGAAATGTGTGCCAGTTAAAAGCCTTGCTGCGGCATTTTGCACCCGCTGCAGACGAGCGAGGGAGGACCCACTGACAGGGTCGGCGTCATGGGGGGGTCATTCGCGGGCCATGCCCCCCCAAATGAGTCACTGTGCCCCTCCAACGCAGGGTGGGCCAGCCTTGCCACTTTGCCGTTTAAAAAAAAATAATCATATAAGTGAAAACGTTTCCACTAAAAGTTTTATGTGTGAAATAAATCAGAAACAAAGAATACAAATATAAAACACAGCCTGAGGTGTGCTCACTGTTGCTCTCTGATTGTGTTGCTTGACCAATGACCCCGACCTTTGTTTTGTTATCATTACGTGGCTGTGTGTTTAGATGAAAGCCCATGGTGATATGGTCATCTGTTATACTGATTATATTGTAAAGCCATGGAAAATAATATGATATACAGTACAAGTACTTCTGGGTCTCTGTGTTTCATTCAAGCTCGGCTCTGTGCGTGTGGCACGAGCGCATTTTGTGAGTGCGCGAGCGGTAACGTGGAATGTTGTTGTTAGCATCTGGTTAGCTAGCTATGCTAACGGATATAAAGAGCTGTTTCTGTTTTTCCTTCATTCAGTTTTAGGAAGTTGCATGCCATCCAGGGCTTTATGTCCTCTAGACACTTTAGCAGTGGGCTAATTTAGTAACCCTCCTTCTTTGTTAGTGGGACATAAATCTGGCTATGATCAGCATAGCAGTGGAATGCGATGCCGTGCTTTCTAAATATGGACCCAAGAGGGAGCAAATAGAGGGAGAATAGCAGGGGGCCTAATACTGAGCCCTGTGGGACCCCATACAGGAGTGGAGCAGAGGATGACTCGGAGTCACCAAGGCTGACAGAGAAAGTTCTGTCCTTCAGATATGACCTGAACCATTCCAGGGCTTTCCCCTCAATGCCCACCCACTTCTCCAAGCGAAAGATCAGGATGTAATGGTCGACTGTATCGAAAGCAGCAGTTAAATCAATAAGGAGAAGCACCACGCAGTCCCCAGAGTCAGTAGATAAAAGGATGTCATTAAAAACTCTTAAAAGTGTTGTTTCAGTGCTGTGCATAGTTTTAAAACCGGATTAGAAAACTTCCAGTATATTGTTCTATTCCAGAAAAAACATAATTTGACTGTAGGAATGGGCCTAAAATTAGCCAGAACTGTGGGATCCAGGCTGGGTTTTTTAATACGAGGTTGCACTACTGCATGCTTCAGGTTTTCAGGGACCTTCCCTGAGAGCAGACTGATGTTTATAACTGCCGGCACAGATGGTCCAACAGTGGGGAAAACCTCTTTAAAAAGTCGAGGTGCAACAGGGTCATTTGGAGAACCAGAGGGCTTTAACTTGGAGACAATCTCCTGTACAAAAGACAGAGCTACAGGCTCACACTGATTAAAGACAGCAGAGCACAGTGCAGGAACTGAGGGGTCATTTGCAGGAGCAGAGATTTGAGCTCTAGTGGAGTTTACCTTATTAATAAAAAAGTAAAGAAAATCTTCACAGGCCGCGGTAGAGGTCTCCATAGAGCTATTCTGGGGGGCATTAAGGACCAAATCAATAGTCTGGAACAGAACGCGTGGCTTATGACGATTTGATAGAAAGATGTCAGATAAATGTTTGCTTTTGGCCTCTTTCACAGTGATCTGCTAGAAACGCCAACACTCCCTCAACATTTCAAATGAAACTTGCAGTTTGTAATTTTTCCATTTACGCTCAGCTCTAGGGCAATCCTGTCGGACAGCCCGAGTCGTGTCATTTAACCAAGGCTGAGATTTAGTTTTAGGTTGCCTGGTTTTTAAAGGAGCAACAGTGTCTATGGCAGCTTTGCAAGTGGAGTGAAACCATGAGCTAAGCTCATCCGTTTCAGGTGACATAGGTTCCCGATTAACACAGTTCTGTTTAAAAGCGACAGAGAACTGACCAGCAGTGGATGGGTTAATAATGTGAGCGCGCCGAGCAGCAGCGCGCGGTTTAACAGTTTCACAAGCAAGACTCACATCAAATAATACAGGCATCAGAGAAAAAGGCGTCACAAATCTCCAGGTTAAGAACAGGCAAACCATAAGATAAAACAAGATCAAGTGTGTGTCCGCGTTCCTGCGTGGGGCCAGACACAGACTGCACAAGATTAAAGGAATCAACAAGGTTTAAAAAGTCCTTTGCCATAGGTTTGTCGGGACGACACAAATACCGGAAACAGACCGAAAACATTTAAAAAAAATAAAATAATACTTTATTCCGAGTGTGCTTGCTTTTCTCTTTGAAAGTCATCACATAACGGCATTGTAATACACGGTTCGGCTGCATTACATATTACATATCTGCCGTAGTTCTGTATTTATAGAGCCCTGATGAGAAGACTTCTAGACAAACATGAGGAACTGAAAACGTGACGTGGATCATAAATATATCAGCCATTAAACAACATCTTACATTTCTTTTCACACAATACGTCTCCTTGCAGTATCAACACTAATTCGGCTGACTTTTATACTTGATCCAATTGGTAGATAGGCTGTATTTACACCATAAAGGTGCACAGCTGATATAAAGGGACACCTAGTGGTTAAAGCATGTTATTGAATTTCATTATTTTTATTATTAGATATTAATAGGACCCCTATAAAGTATATTCATTACTCATTATTCTCTACTAATAGTTAATTAAAGACTGTATGTAATGACTATTTTGCACATCCCGTTCAAGATTTCAAGATGTTCTAAGGTTTATTGACATATCATAGGCCTACACAACTGTGATGTAGTTCTGCACTGAATGAAAAACTTGGGTTGCAGGTTCCTCAACAGTGCATTACAAGACATCTATCAATATGTGTGCATACCTCCAGCAATGTTAACTATGTTGAAGCACTTATTTTAACTGATATTATACATAATGTATTATACTCGTATAAGATGTATGTAGATATTTCATCTCCTTGTCAGGTATTGAACAATCAATAAATAAAGAACACAGAATTGTTAAATATAAAACACAGAATTTATGTGATTATACTAAATGATTTACAAATAAACACAACTGCATATTTAACTGTTACACATGCTGATGTAACGCAAATGTTCCAACTTGGGATCAATAAAGTATATCTTATCTTAAGCTGATCGATGGCTACTGCCATATTTGCACAATGTGCCTCTGAACCTTGACAAGTGCATGTTTCAGGCTTATCAATTAATGTAATGTAATGTTATCACAGGGGTCACACACATAAGACCAGCTGTTAAATAAAGCTCTTCTGACCTTAGCTGGCATGTGGGTATATATATTAATACTGCCCATAATGGGCACAAGCAATTTTCACCCATTTATTAATTATATGTTTTAAATGTGAGTGTTTCCTGTCCCCTAAACCTCCAGGGATGTACACAGTTTAATACTGGCAACTTCTTATTATGGGAAATACGAAAACGTCTTTTAAAACTACAACTCCCAGTAGAGACGTGCCATAGAGAACATGTTGCGAAACAGAATAGCCAGCATGTGTAGTTCTGGGGACGGGGTGGGGGAGGGGGGACGCGGTGGACCCGTTCAAATCCAGTTTTGAACAGTCTGCCGTGGTTCCATCCCATTTCAAGTGCTGTTCGAGAATCGGCTTAACCCTCGGAGCACACTCTCCAATCACAGAGCTTGAGGACTATCACGGGGTTTGTCAAACAGAGCACATGGTGTAGTCCAAACGATAGCTGGGGATTCTGGGTAGTGTAGTGTCTTCTGCCATCCTTTACTCCGAAAAAATATTTGTTTCTCCGAATCGAAGGGGAAAAATACAAAAGCATTGCACACAATTTAAACCAATCAATGTTGTGTAATTAACAAGGATAATCTGGTGTTTTTTAGTCGATGAGTAGTGCAGATATCACTGTAAAATCAATCGACAGTAAGGGGAATACTTACTTCCGGGTGTACAATTCTCCGTTATCCAATGAGAACGGACGCTCACATTGCCTTTAAGAGCAGCCGACACTAACGAATGCCGTGCTTCCATGAGCGTCAAATCCCGCCGCAGATGGGAATACATTGCAATCAGTTGAAAGCTATTTGCGTCCCTTTATGACGCTGAAGGAGCCTACGAGCATCACAACTGCCAAACGTCGACCAAACGTCGCTCCTGGACGATTATGGCGTGAGAGTGTGTTGAAACACACAATAAATAGCCAAATAATCTATCAACGCTCTCTGTCTATATATGTTCACTAGCTGTTAGTTTTGTTGCATAGCAACCACCTTGCACTATGTTTTGTGCAGAAGGCAACGGAGGGACCATTTTATTTTGAACATCATTATTTACAAATAAAAACTATTTAAATTAGAGTGTGTATTTTTCATTCATTTTGCCACACTTCGCGTCGGGCCGAAACACGCCCCTTAACTGTGATATAATGACCATATACCACGGCCTGTCGTGAGCTATTGCTTAAGTATAAACATAGGCCTATCACAACTTCAGCTCCACTGTCTTGGAATAGCTCCACTGTCTTGGAACAACATGTTTTTAAAGCTCGGTTGGATGCTACTCAATCGGAAGCTGTTGGTACCTGTTCATGTGGATAGTTATTGTAAATTTTAATCCCTGTAATGATGCTGGAAGATGTCCTTTTCGTTGTTCTGTTTATGTTACCTACTTGAGCAGGTCTCCCTTGAAAAAGAGATCAATGATCTCAATGGGATACACCTGGATAAATAAAGGTTTGAAATGAAATGAAAGCTTTAGCGCAAGTTCAATAAGGAAGACCTAACAATGAGCCACTTACACGTCACTCTATTGCTTCCTTCCCCCCTCATTAAATACGAGGGCGTCACCCCTCAGCAGCCAATTGCTGCACATGCTAAATTCCTTAAATGCCTGCTCTTCCTCCCTGTCAGTTGTCATTTCAGGCGACCACACACAAATGGTAGTACACTAATAGTCCTCTTCCGTTAAACACTCAGGAATATATAACCTCAAGATGTCTAATTCAGACTTCTCCGACAACGAACCTTTTTCGAAGGATCTCGATCCTGGCTCCGACGTACTTCCAGAAGTAGCTTCCAACTCCTCAAGCCACCGGCGCATGAGCGCCCGTCTGGCTTCCCGTGGCGGCTCACGGACGGCAGAGGCAGACTTCCTCTTCTCCCATCTACTGCAGCAGGGCATTTATGCAGCCCCAGATCTCCCTCTCTCCCAGCTTCGGGAGCTCTCGGACCAAGTCTCTGGCGCGGTCCCCCAGCCCAAGCCAGCAGCTCCAGCCAGCTCTCCCGAGAGATCAGGGCGAGGGCGCGGGCCCAGCCGCGGGGGGAAAAGGACAAGGAAGGCGAGTCCTCCACGAGCTCGCTCGTCGAGAAAATCCACCCCTTCCCAGGCTCACCCCAGCGCCGACCAGCCCGGGAGCACCGGAAACCAGCCCCTCACGGACGTTAGTTTAGCAAACACCCTGCAATCTCTGGCAAGCTCCTTGCTGCTAATCGACGCTCGCCTCCAGTCCATGGAAAAGGGCCCTGCTGGAGCTTCAACCTCTTCCGCGAACAGGGCCGGGTCTTCTGCTTCGGTACCGCCAGGGTTTATGCCGGGTCAGGATCTTTTACATCCACAAGCGGTAGCTCCCTCTCACTCCCTGGCTTTCGCCCTCCCAGCTCCTCCTTCAGGCAGGATGTACATTCCCCAAGCCGCTAACATTTCCTCACGGCTTAGAGCGAAAATTCTCGAAGGGAAAGACATTAATCTCGTCAGCCTTAGTTTGCCTTCTCCGGAGTGCGACAAATCCATTGCCACGGGAGGAAGCATCACTGCCGTCTTCAAGTCTTCAGACCCCCGGCTCCTCAAAGACCTCAGCATAGGGCAATTTCTGGTTGCTTTTGGCATCTTTCGGGACGTTCTCTGTTCAGTTTACCCCGAAAGAAGGATCGAATTAGACGCTTATCTGGCCATGATCGGTGATCTTCACCTTAAATACGGAAGATCCGTTTTCTACTTTTACCATAAAAGTTTTTCAAGCAAAGCAGCGCATCACAATGTTCGCCTGGATTGGTCCGTGCTGGACACCGAGCTGCTCGTGATGGCTACCCGCGGCCATCAAGTCGCTACGTGTAACAGCTGCGGGGCGCAGGGCCACACCTCCCTTTTCTGCCCTTCAGTGCTTCTCTCCGGGCCTAGAGTCTTTCCCACGCCGTTTTCCGGGAATAATAGTCAAAGCCGTCAGGTGCAGCATAGGCAAGACGAGAAGATTTGTCAACTTTAACGAAAACGTCTGCTCCACACCCATTCCTCCACATCTGCAGTTCCTGCAAGGATGCCCATCCGAGGTCCGTATGCTCCAGGCGCAACCGCAGCTTTGCCACTACCTCACGCCAGGAACCACGTGGCAAATAATATTTCGAACCACCCCCCCCCTACCCCCATTAACACCACACATTAGCAGTGGCCGTATCTACTCACTCAGACACTCAATGAGTCTTCTTTTTTTTGTTGTTTTGTTTTTATTCACGGATGCTGCCCATCCGTGGTTTTGGGGGTTTCTTTCAGGGAGAAAGAGAAGTTTCACGTAAGATGATAGAAGACAGTCTAATCACCCAATCAAGTGCATCTATGTCTCACCGTGGCGTAAGTAAAATGCTAATTAAGCTAGTTCTATATCATGGGTCATGTTTCAGTATTTACCTAAGCATACATCATTTTATGCTGCACATATTGCACTCATTTATATTTGGTTTCATGCTCACATGGCTTACGATAACATTCATGTATCATTGTACTCAAGCTAACAGCCGCATTACATTGTCTACATCTCCCTCTTCGCCCGGACATCGGCTCGTGCCGGCTATCCAAGATCTCTCAGTTTACCTATGGTAAACATGCATATAACTGGTGGTGGTGTCTTAATAGCATTTCAGGGCTTCGTCCAGGATAGGTGCAGCAACCCTGCCGCAATCAAGGTAATTATTCCTCATCCCTACAACAACCAGACGGCCATCCAAGATCTCTCTTTCCTGGTATTTATACATTTAGTGGTAGTGTTCATCTGTGTATGTTTAACCCTGCATCGCAGGTCATCGACCATCGTGTCGGCAATGTTTAGTGGTAGTGTTCACGTAAGCCCGGTGCTGATTCCGGCCGTCGACCTCCGGGTCAGCATCTTATGATGTACAGTAAGCCCGGCAGCGATTCCGGCCGTTGTTTAGTGGTAGTGTTCTCGTAAGTCCGGCGCTGATTCCGGCCGTCGACCTTTGGGTCAGCATCCTATGATGTACAGTAAGCCCGGCAGAGATTCCGGCCGATTGTTTAATCCACATGTTAATCTCTCATTTCATCCATAGATCACCGCAGTCAGCCCACAAGGTAAGAAACTCATTACAGCTCAGTATGTCATACTTCACTTATTTGGGGGTTTCTTCGGAGCGGTTCTTCCCCTCCTGAATGATAATCCTGCAAACCGGGGCCTAATCGCCAAACACCATTCCATTCTCCTGTTGTATTATCATGGCAATCATTTCATTCATATGACGTGTAACAATAAATATGTATTCCATACATCACGTCTCTCCGGTTTGAAATTAAAGCTTTAGCGCAAGTTCAATAAGGAAGACCTAACAATGAGCCACTTACACGTCACTCTATTGCGTCCTTCCCCCTCATTAAATACGAGGGCGTCACCCCTCAGCAGCCAATTGCTGCACATGCTAAATTCCTTAAAGAGCCTGTGACACGAGTTTTCCCCATCATCCAAACCCATCCATTTGAGTAAATATTGTCCCCTTGAAACCGTTACTGAACTGATTTTGGATATTTGTACTTTGATAACCATTAATCTGCCTTCAATGTTGACCATATTCTGGATCTTCTCTGGGATCCTTCAAGTCCCGCCAAATGATGTGTGACGTCATTGCGGGCACAGCGCTCCAGCTGCACCGTCCAGGATCCCAGCTTCTGCATGTAAACGCACGATGGCGCACACAGCAGCGAGCTCAGACAGCGATGACAGTTTACTTTTGAACGTGTCTGAGAGCTCATGAGGCTGAAGGATCGGTTTATGTTGAATCTATTAGAAGTTTAGGAATGAGGTGCGTCAATATGGGCGATCATATGGTCATGTAGCCAGTGGTGGAATGGGACTAAAAATCATCCCGGGACTCCCGACCGGCCCACTTCGGTACCGCTAGTAAATTGTCAACGGGGGGACTGGGGGATGTCAGGGGCGGCGGGTGCTGTAGATAGTAAATGTAAATATGTAAATATTTGTGTCACTGCATCCTGGTAAAATACAAATATAATGTATAATGTCTGTGACTTTGACATTAGCACTGCTAGCCACCTGTGCCCTGTACTACGAGGCCAGTTCAACAGACCCTGGATATGTTTGAGTAACAAACAAACCAACAACAACAAACTAACAAACGAGATCTCGCTAAGCGGTCCTATGACGCTGGTTATCAACTCGGTAAATCAAGCCAGGGTTTCTCTCTCCAGCTGAGAGCGCGTTCACGTCTAAGACACGAGTGGATCTGACTTTAATTACATTTGTTTCGAGTGTTTCGTCAACATAATGTGTTAAATAATACTTCTGCATACAGTATGTGACACTGTGAGTGTTGCACGGCCAGATGAGGCTGGAGAAGCTGACTCAGATAAGAAAATATATTATATATTATGATATTATATGATCGATGATCTGATTGATGATGTAATATGAATGATAAGTGCGACACGTCGGCGTCTTCTCTGCATACGGCAGTTTAAACTGTATTTCCTTTATCCTGTAATATGACTTGAGAGATTTAAACTCCGCACACTGAGTTGATCTCTTTTCTATAGACGCCGGAGGCGGGCAGGGTCAGGTAAAAGAAGTTATTTAGCCTTCTCAAACCTGAGCCTCACGCGCCGCCTATGGGGGATGTGCTAGTGACTTATCCGACTGGCCCACTTCGGTACCGGCCCGTCCGCCACTGCACCCAGCCCACGTAAACAGTAAACGGGGGGAGCCTCGCTGCGGGGAAACGGTGGACCTAGTGTCCCGATCGGAGTGGGATAATAATAATAATCCGTGCATTTTATCCATTAATTTCCCCAACATTGTGGTAAAAAAACCACACGTTTAATCCATGTTGGTGTTCAACTACAGAAAGCATCGGTTTGTTTTCTCATCAGGAAATGCAGACCGGCTCAAACAAACGATTTGTAATCATCATCCTCACGATCATTTAATGTATCATATGTTCGCCGAATTGACATGAAAGCACTAATAAATGTAGTTTCATCCACTTGAGTTTACAACCACAAAAATAATTGGTTTGTTTTTATATCACATCCTACGGGAGGAAATTCAGCAGCTCTCACTCCCGATTTTTAATCCTAATGTAATCATCATCTTCACCACGATCATTTATGTTCATGTCGCCGAATTGACATGAAAGCACTGACAAATATGAATATACTGTAGTCAACTTCATTACAGCGTTATTAACGTGCCTAATCTCAGTAATTCACCATTTCTACGCATGACAACACACTTTGTCCGTGTTTGGCTCTCTCGCCGCACAGTGAAGCGTTCCCGCATTGACGTCACTTCCGGCTTCCCAAAACTTCAAAATGAGTCGATGGAATTTCCCCGCGATGTTCGAAATTATTGATATTTAACGGAACGGTATCACTTTTTCTTTTTTAAACTGACGGTTCGAGATGACTAGTAGCCCAATATTTCATTGCACAACAGTTGTTGGGAGGCTGTCACAGGCTCTTTAACTGCCTGCTCTTCCTCCCTGTCAGTTGTCATTTCAGGCGACCACACACAACTCGCCTCCACCCCTCTCGCCTCCCGTCTCCTCCAGGACAAAGCTAAACCTTCCTTCTTCAGACCGGTCTCACCTACTCAGCACCACCACCAGTGTCTAGACCCCGGGGGTTTCTTCGGAGCGGTTCTTTCCCTCATGAATGATTATCCTGCAAACCGGGGCCTAATCGCCAAACACCATTCCATTCTCCTGTTGTATTATCATGGCAATCATTTCATTCATAAGACGTGTAACAATAAATATGTATTCCATACATCACGTCTCTCCGGTTTCAAATGATTGTTATTCATACTTGCTGCATGTAGTTTATTAATGTTCCCGTGCTTTCAGTTTCCATCCAATAATACAATCACAATTAGGGATGGGTATCGTTAAGGTTTTAACGGTACTACTTTGATCGATACCGCTTATCGGTCCGGTCTTTTAACGGTACTCTTATCGGTTCTTTTGGTGAAAAAAAAAAGGTAAACTAACTAAACAAATTGGGAACAAAAATAACATTGCTTTTTATTTAAATTAAATACATAATATTTCACATCAAAAGAAACAACAATGTTTTAACAAATCGTATTAAATAATGTGATGACAGAATTGTAAACAGAATAGCTGAAACTTTAACAAAATAAATAACTCAGTTACCTCTAATGATTAACCCATGTTTGTATAATTGAGTTAGCCCCCGCTGAGCTCAGTCCCTCTGCGGGATGTAGCATCCGTTGGCGGCAGACCTGTCAGCGAGATGACCCGGCGGCTACACAACCAAAGCTAATAAAGTACCCTCAGACACTTTTTGGACAAAAGAAAAGGAGCTTCGCTGCCCACTGGTATGACAAGTACACATTATTGGAATATAGCATTAGCCAGGACGGCATTTTAGTGAGAGAGGCGGGGCCGGCGGAGAAGATACATTCAGTCGCCATGGTTACAGGGACTGGAAACACCTCGACTATGCTCTCAGTAAACATGAATGCAGCGCAGCTCATGCAATAGCTATGGAGAGAAGCATAAACTACAGACAGTGCGAGAAGTCTGACCATGGAACCATCCTCCATCAGCTACTCAACCCAGAGGGCCGACAGGGAGAGATCATTGAGAACAATCGGGAACACTTATAAGTTTTACTGGACATCATTTTCACATGTGCAAAGCAAGAGATTCCTCTGCGCGAACACGGGGAAAATGAAGATGGGGAAAACACAGGTAATGAGCTGAGCTTGAGCTGTTAAATCTCCTTTGTAAATACAGTCCAGAGATACAGCAACGATTAGATGCCATCCCGGGTAATGCAAAGATCTAGCCATGACATACAGAACGACCTGCTAAGTGCTGCGTCCGCTCTGCTTCTAAGACACATAAAAAAGGAATTGCACGGATCAGAAGGAGGACATTATTATGCTATAGCTGACGAATGCCAATGTAACCCCGGTGTAATGTCCTCTCAGCAACAGACCACTCAGAGCTGGTGATTACTTCAGTTTATTCCATACATAGGATACCTGCATTGCAATGGACACATACAATGAACACGTGAGCTGCGTTTCTCAACAGATCCTCACGCGGTATCTAAATCTCCTTTACAATCCAATAATCAACAACACAACAATGATCGTATAGTGGTAACAATGTGAAACATTAAACATAAACAAACTGGTGTACAAAACTCACATACCTGCATTGCAATGGACACATACAATGAACACGTGAGCTGCGTTCTGTTGGAGAGATAGCACCACGCTCACGTTAGCCTATTAGCTCAAATTAGCTATTGACGAACACATTAATAAATCATATAACGAATCACACAAAAAAACATGTTGCTGTGAGCATTAAACGACTAACATTAAACTAAACAAACACAACAGAACGTTATTGTCCTAATAAAATAATAACATACATTTTGTCCACAGACATAATACAATAGCACCTTACTCTCAACAGATCCTCACGCGGTATGAGAACCTCCCACAATCCATTGCGGTAACAAAGCTACAGCAATGCAGGCACGCGTTTGTAACACCAGATGGCGTAATTCTCCAATTTAACCCGGATGTTACACCAACCTTTATAACTCTGTTACATACACCCAGACCCGGCGGCAGACATACGTCTCTGGGCGGGCATTTGATGTACCAGGGCGGGCCCACCCCGAAACTTACATTTCCCGGGAAAACTGAATTGTGAAAGAGCTGACATGCTGAAAACCCAACCCCTGCAGGGGGGTCTGGGGGGATTCTCCCCCAGGAGATTTTTTTAAATACTAATATAAAATACACATTCTGGTCCTCTCTTGAGAAGAAAAATAAATAAATCTATTATTACACGACATATTTAAAAAAATGAATGCCATTTCAGTTTTGTGTTACTTTGTTCTGAAAGCTGAACCTGCTGCTCCTCACAGAGAGAAGAGGGAAGAGGCTGTGAATGACTTTACATTGTGGATAAGGGAGGATAGCCCCCATTGTTCTGTGTGTCAACATGAAAGACAGCCCACACACCTATCAATCATCAAACCGTGGGCTCTTATTTCATAGAAATCAACACGTAATGTTGTATCGATGTATATAGAGATGTACTACAGCAAAAGTATTCTCCGTCGGGACTTCCTGCAACAACACCACGTCGTTATCTTGATTCTGATTGGCCAGAAGACATTATCAAAGATGTTCTATTGAGAAGATGATCACTACGTGACAAAAGTTTTCAAACCGTTTCTTGTCTTCGGTATTTCTAGACAAGTGGCTACTGAAATCAATCTTACTAACTGCTGTCTGTGCAATTTACTCCGCGCGAGTTGGCGGACTTTATTTAGCTTACTTTAAAATCATTTTCCATGGTGGGGCTAAGCCATTTATTGTTATGGCTGTAGCCTACCCAAGTATACCCTGGCGCCCCCACTGAACATAATAATAAAACAATAAAAATGCTGTATTCAGCCCTGATTAAAACAGCGGGCCCAAATCCTGGATGGTCGGGCCCAAATCCTGGATGGGCGGGCCCGGCCCCATGGGGCCCGCCCATGACGCCGGGTCTGCATACACCCCCCTAAAGTCAGCAAGAGATTGACCAAAGCCCTTAATAACATAGACACAAAAGATGCCGTGTACACCTCTTATAAAATAAACATTACTCTTCTACATCTTGAAATGACTGAGGAACACTGTAAGACAGTGTAAATACTGGTTGAAAAAAACCTAATACATATACATATATATATATATATATATAATCACTATCAGGACTCAGGAGTCTAACCAAAGAATATGTCTCTCATAATAGAAAACACAGAACCACTTGTTGACACCGAGTCACTTCACAAATGAGTCGAGGTGGAAGTTGTAGGTCTGCCTGCCCTAGTGCAACGTGGAAGAGGCTGTTCACTAACGACATGGCCCTGTGTGAGTGCACCTAGTTGTGTGTCTGTTGCCATGCTAGGGGAGGGCACACAATGAGCTCTGTCTGCTGAGGGCTGTACAGATGCATCTTGGGACACCTCACATTCAACAGTGGAGGGCAACTGTGCAACACGTCCGGAAGAGTCTGAGGGATTCAAAACCTCACACACAACATGTGAGATCAAAGACTCTTCTGCTTCTGAAGGGGCTGTGCTCACAGCCACAACTGAAGAACAATCAGGCTGGCTGGCCATCTCATCCCCATCATTTGCATCATCCGTCTGCAGGAGCCAGTTAACCGTCTTGGTCTCACTGTCCCGTGCAGCAAGAGAAACCACTGGGTCACTTTGTCCACTTCCAGCGACAGAAGAGCAGCTTGACTCCAGATCTTCACCGCCTCCCACGGGGAGAAAGCTGCTCACAGGAAGCAGGAGATTCCTGCGAGCAGCTCTCTCCTTTGACGTCACAGGGTCTCTAATGCAGTACACATTGATTCCTGGCTTCACAGATATCACTTCATAAACTGTGGAAACCCATCTGTCTGCAATCTTTCTTTTCCCTCTCTCACCACGATGTGCAAGCAAGACTCTGTCCCCAATAGGGAGAGGTGACCCTTTGCTTTGCGGTTGTAGTTCTTTGCCTGACGCGCCCGTTCAGTCCGACTGTTCTGCCGGGCAATGTGAGCAGCTTCAGCAAGGTCACGTTTCAAGCGGGAAACAAACTCACAATGGCCAACAACAGCACTGCTCGAGAGGGCATGCTGGAACACAACATCAACTGGCAGACGTGGGGTCCTCCCAAACATGAGAAAGAAGGGGGCAAAGCCTGTTGTCTCATGCTCAGTGCAATTGTAACAGAATGTCAGCATTTGGAGCATTTGTGGCCACCTGGCCTTGGAAGGTGGAGGCAGCGCCCTTATCACGCTCCCAAGTGTTCTGTTGTACCGCTCGACAACTCCATTCCCCATATATGGTAAGGGGTGGTGTGTGACTTCTGGACGCCAGCCACCTCCATGAGCTCTTTAATGAGTTGACTCTCAAAATTGGCTCCTTGATCTGAATGGATGCGTTTGGGGAAACCATATATGAAGAAAAAGTCAATCCAAAGTCGACGGGCGACCTACTTAGCTGACTGATTTTTACACGGGAATGCATGAGACATTTTAGTAAAATGATCTGTGACTACCAAAACATCCACACACTTTTTGTCAGTCTGTTCAGCAGTCCAGAAATCAATACAGACTAGTTCCATCGGCTCAGAGGTGCAAATGCTTTCAAGAGGAGCACGGTCGTTAGGCTCAGGTGTTTCCAACCACACATCGGAAGCAATTTCTCACATGATTGATGATGTCACGTTCCATCCCTGTCCAAAAGAATCTCTGCCTGGCAAGAGAAAGCGTGCGGGCCTGTCCCTGATGACCAGCCGAGACTTGTATGCCATTGAGGACTTGGGCCTTAAGGGAGTCTGGAACCACAATTTGGTGGATCGTCGTGTTCATCTGTCTGTCTTTCTTTACCTTGCACAGAATGCCATCCTTGACGGAGAGTTTGGGCAAGTGTCTTAGCAGTTTTGTCACTCCGCGAGACTCAGCAGCACGCTCACGTCTTGTGGGTCTCCTGCGGCGCTGGATGTAATAGAGAGCCCTGCCTATGACATCATCCTGCTCTTGGAGATTAACAAGTTCACTCTTCGGTAGAGAGGAAGTCTGGTCGACACCAGCGACCTGAAAAACAGCTGGTCCTGTTCCTCTCACTTGGCCGACTCCTCCAGTGTCGTGTGCATCCAACACTGCTGAGACGTCATGTGATGACAGGGACCCCTGAGAAGGAGGCTGGGGGATGACGGCGACTTCCTCGGACTGATCAACAACCACCTGGCAGTTATTAGTACACCTAAATGCATCTTGCACTGTTCTATCCACCATCCCAGACATGTGGTTCATTAAAAACGCATAAGGTTCAGTCACAAGACGGTGGCTCATGCACGATTGGACAAATGGCTCTCTACTTAATGCATCAGCGACCACATTCTTTGGACCAGGGATATAGTTCAGGTCAAAACTGTATGCTGCGAGCTTTGAAACCCACCTCTGCTCACAAGCATCCAACCTAGGCTTAGTCAAGATGTATGTCAATGGATTATTATCCGTCCAGACTGTGAAGCATTGCCCTTTTAGCCAATGGCTACATTTGTCACAAACTGCCCATTTAAGAGCGAGAAACTCAAGTCGATGTGCTGGATAGTTCAGCTGAGAGTGGGAAAATGTCTTGCTAGCAAATGCTACAGGTCTGGCCATCTTTCCATCAGGAGGCAACTGTGAAAGGACGGCCCCTATGCCATCAAAGGAGGCATCAACTGCAAGAATGAATGGAGCGCTAACATCTGGATGTGCTAAAGTGACACTGTGCACCAGCTCATACTTCAATGTTCCAAATGCTTCTTTGCACTCATCATTCCAGTCTGTTGGAGAGAGTCTGACATAGCCTTTTTTAAACTTTGGTTTGTGGCCTCTCCCTCTTTTGTGTGGTGTGGCAGGCTCAGCCACAAGGTTGAACAGCGGCTTAGCTTTGGAAGAACATCCCTCAATGAAATGGTGGTAATAGAGAACCATCCCTAAGAAAGACCGGATCTTCTTAGCACACGCTGTTTGCCCATCTTGCTCCATCAAGTCAGCTTCCTGCATATCATTTATAGCCTTCACTTTACTCGGGTCGGTCTTAACACCATCCTCACAAATAATGTGTCCCAGAAACTTGACTGACCTGCGTAGAAAGTAGCACTTCTTAGGGGAGAGCTTTAAGTTGTTGGCTGCAAGACGCGAGAAAACCATCTGTAGACGCTCAAGTGCAACCTGTTCAGATGGAGCATAGACCATGAGATCATCCATATAGCATAGCAGACTTGTGAAGTTCTCATCCCCAAAGATGGACATCATCATTCGCATGAAAGTGGCAGGGCTGTTCGTCAAGCCCTGGGGCACCCTGTTGTATTCAGGAAGACCGAATGGGGAGGAGAACGCTGTATATTTTCTGTCATCTTTATGCAGTCCGACATTGTAGAACCCTGACGTGAGGTCCATTGTGTAAAAGAACACATTTCCACCAAGCGCAGCAAGGGCATCTGTCTGATGGGGCAATGGATGTGCATCTTTTACTGTTCTTGCGTTCAACCACCTGAAGTCATTGCAAAGGCGAAGGTCACCATTTAGTTTGACAACGAGGACAAGGGGTGATGAGTATTCACTCTGAGATTTGCGAATGATCCCTAATTCCTCCATGTCATTCAGAGCAGTCCGTAGCTTGTCATAGTGGCATGGTGGAACCCGCCTGTATGGAAGTCTGAAGGGCTTGTCATCAACCAGGTGTATTCTGTGCACAAAATCCACTGCCTCGCCACAGTCCATTTTGTACTTCGAAAATGTTGATTCATACTGCTCAATGATTTTCATCAGCTTATCTTTCCACTCGAGAGACCTCACAAGATGAGAGGTCCAAATCCTGCAAACCCATGTCACTCAACACGCGGGACATCTCCTCCTCTGACCGTGGCTCAGGTGACGGGCTCTGTGTGTACTGTGCACTGGATTGGATGCGAACTGGATCTGGTAAATCCTGCACTGACAGACAGGGGGACACATCAGCAACCTTTGCATTTTTTTTAAGGGTGAGTGGCTTTTCAGTGGGGTTTACTATTTTGACAGGAACCCATCCTTTTCCCCATACGGACGTGACAACCCTCCCCACCAGAATGTGTGCAGGTCTGGCTTTTGACTGGGTGGGCTCAATGATGCCTGGACTCCCTACTGCAGAGACATCAGACTCAGGTCATTTCGCCCACACCAAACTTTCAGACATTGGCTGCAGAGTTACACATTTTTTCAGTTTTGCCGTGCCAATTTGGTTAGTTACTGCTCCACCTTTGCATTCATCTGAGGAGGACAGCAGAGACATCAACTTGGGCAAACTATCACTCTGAAAACTTGTCATAGGGTTATTTTTTAGTGATATTTTTATTAGTGATATTTTGGCAACTTACAGTTTTTTTCATCTTCAAAATGAGCCACTTGATGGCATTGCTGCCGAGAATCATTTCATCAGTCTGGCCTGGCACAACGAGAACAGGGATTATTACCTTATAGCCATAAACTGATGCAGTAAGATCATACATGGCAGATGGAGTGACGAGGTGACCACCACAACCAACTATGACAAAGTCTTCGGCTGATTTCCTTTCCATGTTAGGGGCAGATTGTGAAAGTCTTATGTCAGCTGCCTCACTAATTGTGCATGCCATAGATCCACTGTCCACTAATGCTTTGAGAGCTTGTCCATTATTGGTGGTCACAGCTGTGTGGAATAGACTATCAGTCTCTGGCAGTCTTTGCAGCCTTTGTACAATCACTGTCTTATTTGATGGCACCATGCTGCTGTAGGTGTCATACAATGTTTCACAATCATCAATGTCTTTCATATCCAAGGTGGGAGGCTCACTCACATCATCTGCACTATCCTCCCTCTTGTGCAGATCATTCAGTTCCCCTGCTGGTTGTGGTGAGGAGGACGTCTCCCCTCTGGGCACTCACGTCTTGGGTGGCCAGGTAAGTGACACAGGAAGCAAAGTCTGTTCTCTCGACAGTGTATGAAAGCAGAGTGAGAGCTGTCAGTACACATAGAACAAGGCATGTCCATAAAGCCCTCAATCTTTGGTGGCTTGTTGCCAGTATGTTGCCTCCTATTAGCTTGAGCATACCCAGGGGCCTGGAGCAACACCTTCTCCAGCATGCCAATCAACCTCTCGAAAGCGGGGGTGTCCTGGCTCACAGCTTGTGCCTGTTTGGGAATGTCTGACACTAAAGCAGCATTAGTGTTCACCTCAGCTACATTCATGTTTATCCTGCCTCTCTCTGTGGAGGACCTCAGTCCCTTCTCTAAATGGTATTCATCTAACACTTCCTGAACTTCTCGTGCTGACCATTTATCAATTGTCTTGGACCTAAATGTAAGAGCTAAATCTCTGCTGGGGCAGTGTCTGATGAACATACGTGTGATTATCAAACACCTTACCCTGTTCCCTAAGACAACTGTCAGCCACATCGACAGCTCTGTTTAATCTGAGCCAGTACTCATATGGGTCCTCTTGTTCTTTTGGTAGAGTGGAATAAAAGTCAGCCAGGGGCACAGAAGAACAATGGCTGGAGCTGAAATGTGTGCGGAGGAGTCCATAGATGGCCTGTGGGTTCTCTTGGACATCAAGTCCACTATTTCTTATCCCAAACTTCACAACATAATTTGCTCTGCCCCTCAGGTGAATCAGAATGTCTTCAGCTTGATGCTCTGGCTGGATACTGCTTTTCCTGATGTAATTTCTCATCAAATCCTCCCATTCATCAACAGGCAGTGTGAACTCTCTCCTCTGAACACAGGTGGGTCTTTAACTCCTCTCTGAGTGACTAGCTGGACTTGGGAGAGATCCAGTGTTTGGCTGGACGAGTCATGTCTTTCTCCATGACTCGTGTGCGCAGCAGCTGTAGTGTTAATGCGTGACATAATGCTATCAGCTAGCTGCTGGCCTATCTGCTGCACAATAGTGCTCATTTGGTCAGCTAGTCTCACATCATCAGGAGGGTTGGGGACTGATGAGCTAAAGCAATGGTGTAGATAACTCTACTGTAGGCTGGATGGAAGGTGTCATCACATCTCCATTTCTGATAGGACTGTGCACTGAATCCCCATCAAAAGTGTTCCTATCCCCCACCTTAAAGTCACATAGTGAAAATGGAACAGGTGTGCTACATAGCCCTCTACCCCTACCAACATTGAAAGGAGTCATTTCAAAGGTATTAAATCTACTGGAACTCATGTTTTATCGATAGTAAACCAAAATAAAATGACAAGTTCAAAAGAATAAGGCTTATATCAACAAAATAAACCTGATAGTCCAACACACTGAAGGAATTGAAGCTCCAAAACGTTGCAGCGGCGAGAAGACATCCACTCTGGTCCGGCGTAGTCAAGAACGGGTCACGGCACCAATGTAACCCCGGTGTAAAGTCCTCTCAGCAACAGACCACTCAGAGCTGGTGATTACTTCAGTTTATTCCATACATAGGATACCTGCATTGCAATGGACACATACAATGAACATGTGAGCTGCGTTTCTCAACAGATCCTCACCCGGTATCTAAATCTCCTTTACAATCCAATAATCAACAACACAACAATGATCGTATAGTAGTAACAATGTGAAACATTAAACATAAACAAACTGGTGTACAAAACTCACATACCTGCATTGCAATGGACACATACAATGAACACGTGAGCTGCGTTCTGTTGGAGAGATAGCACCACGCTTACGTTAGCCTATTAGCTCAAATTAGCTATTGACGAACACATTAATAAATCATATAACGAATCACACAAAAAAACATGTTGCTGTGAGCATTAAACGACTAACATTAAACTAAACAAACACAACAGAACGTTATTGTCCTAATAAAATAATAACATACATTTTGTCCACAGACATAATACAATAGCACCTTACTCTCAACAGATCCTCACGCGGTATGAGAACCTCCCACATTGCGGTAACAAAGCTACAGCAATGCAGGCACGCGTTTGTAACACCAGATGGCGTAATTCTCCAATTTAACCTGGATTTTACACCAACCTTTATAACTCTGTTACACAAGGACATATCAGTCTGCTTAAGATATCCAATCCAACTTTATTTATATCGCACTTTAAAACCTTCAGACCAAAGTGCTGTACATAAGCTCACACAACATAATATAAATACATTTAAAATACAAAATACAAAACAAACCAGAATAAATAACAGCCATATTATAATAAAAACAATAGACCACACTGAAAGCAAATAAAAGCAACAATCTAGGCTACTTGTTTCCGAATGCTAAGGAGAAGAGGTGTTTTAAGACGCACTCAAAGAAATAACTCATTGGATTAACTCAATTTTATTGTTGGCAGGTTTTCCATCCAATAAATATATGTGGCACAAACTCAAACTAATGGCATCCATGCAGTATAATGTAAATGAGTTAGTCCAACTCAAATTTTTCAAATAGAGTTTGATAAGTAAAATGATAACATTACCTTTATGAATTTAAATAATGCTAGTCCACCTAAATCCTATTTAATTAATTGAAAATGAAATAATGAGGTTAAATATAATTTAATAAAAATGTGTTACACATGATAGAAAACATGGTTTATTTTTATTTTTTTTTAAATTCACATTATTCAAAACAATCCTCCATTCCATTCAATACAGTGTTTTAAAATGAATGAATTCACACTGAAAGATGAAAAACATTTCTGAAAGATAATACCATTTTTAAAATGGCAGAGAAATGGAACTCCTATAATTAACTTACAAATCTCCCTTTGCCAAATACAATGAATACAATATAACAGGGGTATGCACTGCTCTTCTAACAGGAACATAACACATACAGTAACATAAAGAGTGCACTGCAAACACCAACATATGGAAATAGTGTGACAGTGTGTTGAAACAAACACATACAGAAAAGCACAGAACAAATGATTGATTTAACGGCTCAATCTGCTCTGATTAGGAAACTCGTGAATAAAATGACAACAATGAATTCATGAGTCACTTCTTTTTCACATTTCAATCGAACAACTTGATCTTCAGACTTTCGATCTTCAGATGCGCACAGAAAAATGTATATTTCTCCTTGTGCTTTTCAGAGATCTATTTAACAAGTCCAACTTTGCAACTAAAGGGCTGCAATCCATCAGCGTTTCTGTGACAGACACAGTGGATTTGATTGAAAGTCTCAAAGAGTCACTGACAGACATGCGCTCAGGCGACTCTGAAAAGATTCTGGAAAGCACAAATAAGCTCATGGAAGATAATGATATCCAAAGTCTGGAAATATGTCTCCCCGCCCACTCCAGAAAGCTCCCAAGTCGACTACAGGGAAGTGTTGTTACGGCCTCACTGGGAAAGTCTACAAGGGCCAGGAGTAGGGATGGATATCGTTAGGATGTTATCGATACCGATACCGGTACTGCTTATCGGTATCGGTATTTTTCGATACTCTTATCGATACTTTTCAATAATTTGGTGCTCAAAATTATAGGCATGAATACAAGATGTGAAGATTAAACAGTCATTTTATTGTTATTTTACTTGCAGAAACAACTGTATAACTTATACATTATCTTCTCAGAAGCAGACAAAAATAAATAAAATAACTTAAAGGGGCCTGGCTCGCCCTATCATGCTTTTTGGGGTTTTCCCTCAGACAGAGGATTTTTTTATTTATTTTTTTTTTTTTTAACATTTGTAAATCAGTTACATCTTCATCCAGACATTTCAAACTGACAACCTAGCTCGACAAGAGATCCTTAAAACATTGTCCTACAGTGACATCATGCAAAATGAAGAAATTGGTAAAAAGGCTAAAATGGCAAAAAGATAAAGGCGAGTGCGTATATTATTCTGGATTGTACTTTTAAATCATCACAAAATAATGATGTGCTGAACTGAAACACGTCAAAATGTGTCTGAAGGTTTAAACAGAACAAAGTATTTGAGCTTAAAATATGTCAATTCCTAGAAAACGACCAACAATTGCTGAACCATACTTAGCCCAGGAGTTGTTGGGGGGGGGGGGGGTGCAGGGGTAAAGTGCTATGTTTTTTACAAGTGGGGGGTGGACCAAACATCCTTTAGGGGGGTCGTCGTCGCCTCCTCCAGGGGGGTCCGGGGGCATTCTCCCCCCGGGAAGATTTTTTTTTTAAATATTGAAGTTAAAAGCATCTGGTGCACTTTGAGAGCAACATTAACCCTACCTTAATAATACCTTAAAGGGGACATATCATGCTATATTTGAACAATATATTGTAGGGCCATACCTATATAAAGTATAAATAGTTTTTCTTTCAATACCAAAACAGATCCTGCATTTTAGCCATGCCTCATTTCGCTCTATTTGCTCTTTCCAGCGCTGTTTTTGCAGGGGGCTGATTCTGTGAGCTGCAGCTGCACCACGCCCCCCTGCAGGAGAGGGGAGCGTGCTTTGAGATCAGCTGCTGGGCTGCAGCGGGGAGAGAAGAGGGGGAGAAAAAGAGATCTCCGTCCTCGGTGTTTTATTCTTATATGATTATATTAGGGCTGTCAAACGATTACAATTTTTAATCAGATTAATCACAGCTTAAAAATTAATTAATCATGATTAATCACCATTCGAACTATGTCCAAAATATGCCATTTATTTATGTATATTGTTGTGGGAATGGAAAGATAAATGAAAGAAGGCGGATATATCAATTTAACATACAGTATCTATGTTTATTATAAAAATTTTCTGCATGTCAAAATGAAAGCCAACCCACACACACCTATCAATCATCAAACCGTGGGGTCTTAATTCATTACGTGTTGATTTCTATCAACGGGGAGTACTTCAGGAAAGTCGACAGAGGGGGGGGGGGGGGGGGGGGGGGCGGCGGCTAGTGGAGTACTTCGTGACCACAGAGTGTGAACGTTGTGATCAGCTGTTTTAGCACAGTTCTCCAGTGAAGGGGGGGGAGTCTTCCTCCGCAGCCGGTTGGCGTAGTTTTGGCACAATTCCGTTGTACAGACCGACGTTAACAGCAGCCCTGTCTGTGCACACGGAGACCGACTCTGTCGTCCGGTGATCTAACCGCCTTCTGGAAAAGCTTCACAAGTACGTCGGTACGCAAATGCGCTTTGTGACACAAGTGACGGTACGCATTTCAGATTACGCACATAACCTGCGTACCAGTTATGTGCACCCCTGTACCAGAGCCATATTATTACTATTATATGGCTCTGCCCTGTACTACAGCAAGAGTATTCTGCGTCGGGACTTCCTGCAACAACACCACGCCGTTATCAAAGATGTTCTATTGAGAAGACGATCACTACGTGACAAAAGTTTTCAAAACCGTGGCTACTGAAATCAGTCTTACTAACTGCTGTCTGTGCAATTTACTCCGCGAGTTGGCAGACTTTATTTTGCTTACTTTAACATCATTTTTCATGGTGGGGCTAAGCCATTTCTTGGTATGGGTGTAGCCTACCGCAGCCATACCCTGGCGCTGCCACTGGTGGCACGTATGGGGCGGGCCATTCTGCACATGCGTTAAATGCGTTAAATATTTTAACGCAATTAATTCAAAAAATTAATTACCGCCGTTAACGCGATAATTTTGACAGCACTAGATTATATAGAGTCGTTATTCATTTGTTTTAAAGTTCAATAAATAACAAAGAAGACCTTTGACCGGCACTTTTCTAAATTTGTCCGGAAGATTTAAACTTTAATGGACATGTTGACCAGCGAAATAAAAATCTAACTGAAACTCTGCCGCACGGTCCCCTCGTTCCTTGGAAGAGCCGGAGAGGGGGTGTTTGTCATCTGCTGGTGGACTACCGGAGAGAATTACAGCGAGGGAGGGATTGCATTGAATTACAGCAGCGGGAGAAAACGCTTGCCTCGGGGAGGGAGAAAAAGAGCCAGAGCAGAGTATAAACAGAAGGGCAACCATGCACGGGAAGTCTTCTTCGCTGCTTTTGTGGCAGACTACAGCACCACTTACAGGCCTGGCATATGTACTACAGCGTCTCCAGTGCAATGGCCGGCCGTGGCCCAACCCCACATTCCCCTGATAGGTGGAGAATTGACCAATAAGCGGAGCACCACTTCTGTGACGTAGAAAATAATTCAAGATCAGTCTGTATCAGATCCGTTGCAGCCCCGTTTTTAGAGATTTGGGTATGGAGGAAAAGAGAGAGGGTTGTGTTTTCTGACACTTGGTGAGTTCCCTGGAACACCGGGGACTAGCGGTGTAACGGTTCACAGAAGTCACGGTTCGGTTCGTACCTCGGTTTGGGGGTCACGGTTCGGTACGGTTCGGTACAACAAGAAAAAGCAAAAAAAAGTCCCAAATGCATAATTCCAGGTTTTGTTGTTATTTACTTTTGAACATTAGTGCAAGTTTCAGTTTAAAAATAAGGAACTCTGACATTTTGAATAATTAACTGTATTAAACAGTTAAAAACAAACCATACACAGTACCACACACACTCAGATGGCCATAGTATCTATAATGGCTGATGTCAAACAAAAAGGTTTCATCAAGCTGTAAAACTAAAAAGAATGTCTTGAAAATATTACATCATAAATAATAAGAAAGTGTGTCCAGAGCGCAAAGTCGTTGAAAAAATATGCCAAAAGTTTCCGTTATTTATTTTGGTCTCTCGGCTTTCATGTCTATTGGCTTCTTAAAAACAGCGGGGATCAGCTGTTGAACTGCTGTTGTCTTTTGCCGGGCTCCGGTGATTGGCAAATCTGGGTGATGCCTTCTGATATGATTTAGCATGTTCGGCGTGTGTTACCATTAGCATACCGCACCGCTATCGAACAACGCCGACACACCGTCCTCTTCCGATCCACTGCGCATTGCTTATCGTTTTATAGATCTATTCTCATCCACCATCTTTGTTTGTGACGTAAAGAGTGTAAGAGTCACGTTTCTGAATCGGGCACTCTGAGTGGATGCAGTCACAGCCAATCGGATTCAGAGTGTTGCCTGTCAGTTCTGTTGCCTGTCAGTTCCGTTGCTATGGTTCCGTTGTTATGTGTACTGAAACGAGAGCCGGTATAATTCCACGCGCGAAAACAAAATAAAAATTGGAATACGTTATTTTAGTGTCTTAAAAGTAGACTGAGGTATGAAGGGTTAACGTTACATCTTAGAATAATTTTTAGTCATGTTCTGTATACTAACATATAAGGGTATTGACTTAGTGTGGTTTATCTTTTTGTCGCTGCTTTTAATTTAAACTGAGCTGTTGTGTTCATCAGTAAAGTGGAACTTCTGTGTGAACTATTCATATCTTAAACTGCACTGTAACTTTTTATTCATGTATTTTTTCTTTTAATGTTTCTTTTATTATCTTTTACTGTTTTTAAATGCCTTTGTCTGAATGTCTTTCATTTTTGTAAAGCACCTTGAATTTCCTTGTGTTGAAAGGTGCTATATAAATAAACTTGCCTTGCCTTGGTTACTCCATGTTTACTAGCTATAAGATTAACGTTACAGTACATCACTCTTTTTCACTTCTTACTCAGTCAGCCAGAGTGCAGATATCACCATTAGATTCACAAACCTGAAACATCATCCATTTCTTCACTGCTGGTGATGACATTGTTGTCAGCTGCTGATACTGCTGCTGCTGCTGCAGCTTGTGGCGCCTGCTTCGATGAAAATAACTTTCTAATATCCATAACTATAAAGGCTATTAGCTAGTTAAAACTCGTCAGGCACTAGTAAGGATCACTTCTTCTTCAGGGCAGGGAAGGCTACGCAGTACGCAGGCTAATGTCCCGCAGCGGCTGCCTCTCTGGTGGACTTTTTTTTTTTTTAAGTGAAACATCCGGGGCTTGAGCCCAAGTAGCCACCCCCTAGCGCCGCCTCTGATTTAAATGCAGTTTTCCAATTCACAATGAAATCTGTAAGTTTAACTGCATTCAATGAAAGGCCACATTATTATAGGTGTAGGAGCTCACATTAAAGGTGGGGTAGGTAAGTTTGAGAAACCGGCTCGAGATCGCTAGAATTTGAAAATACACAACCGGAGAAAATCTGCCACTTCCTTATAGAGCCCCTCCTCCAACACACACGAACGCGCACATGACCAATGAGGGCACGAGATAAGTTTGTGCCCCGATGGCAGGCTGACAGGCAGGTAGGCCATCTAAACGGATTGGTTGTACTTTTTACAGTATTACGGCTTCTAGCCTTCTTCAGATGACATTTTTTTATGGATTTTTTGTCAAAGCACTTAAGATATTCATTGCTATCGGGATGTTAAGAGCATTCTATGGAATATAACAAAAAGTGTATCTCGAGCCGGTTTCTGAAACTTACCTACCCCACCTTTAATACACTGTCAGTGATAATAAACTAAAACAAGACAAGGCGATGTGCCTGCAAGACTGCACTCAGGTGAACAAAACATATTACCCGTGCGCAGCAGCTAACCTGCCTGCGAGCCTTCGCTCAGGTCAGATTTACACACGGCGCGGCAGAAGCCCGCTAGCACTATTAGCACTAGCAGTATCGCTATCAGCTAGGGTTGCCAACTTCCAGAAATAGAGAAACGAGACACATGCATGTGTCCCCCGCGCGCGTGCGGAGATTTTCGGGTTTCTGGCGGATTTAGTCACTTTTTTTTGTTACTTTATTTCGGTTTTAGGGTTAGGGTTATGTTATATTATTTTGGGGGAGCCAGCCCCTAGGGTTCGAAAATGTTTTTGGGGGTCAAACCCCCCAAAACCCTCAAAATGCATAGAAAACTATGCATACCTAACACAATACAAACACAATGGTCTTTCACCTGCATTAGGCTACTACATCACATTGTACATCAGCATGTTCAAATCGGATAGGTGGGCACTAGGGACATCTGGGCACCTCGATGTACAATTGGCTATTTTGTCCAAAATGTTAAAAAATAAATATTTGAAAAATGGTATTAAGTAATGCAAAGTATACATGATGTGAACATGCACGGTACATCATTATTAGACTTAATGTTATCCTTCAACCAACCATTTTCCCATCAATCAGCTGACTGACTCACACACACACACGCACGCACGCACGCACACGCGCGCACGCACGCACGCACGCACGCACGCCCACACACACACACACACACACACACACACACACACACACACACACACACACACACACACACACACACACACACACACACACACACACACACACACACACACACACACACACACACACACACACACATCCTCTCTCTCTTCTCCTCTTTCATTATCACCTCCTCCACCGGCAGCGCTCATTTCCCCACACGACTGAACAGGCTGACATGCCACACAATGATGCCGCGCCCGCGACCCACCGGAGAAAATCTCACACACGTCCGAGCATTGTGCGAGCATTGTGCCTGCCCTGTCAACTGAGCGGTCCTAGTGCCCTTCGCATACAGCATACAAACACACAGGCACGCAGCCAGACACACTGCATTGCACGCAAACAGAAACATATTTTTTATTTTTCCCTTTACACCGGAGTCCGGGACAAACAATGTCCCGTACGGGACACGCCCCTTTTGGCTCAAATACGGGGCGTCCCGGCTAATACGGGACGGTTGGCAACCCTACTATCAGCCACATTGTTTCGGCTGTCAAATATGCTGCACCGTTTTAGATTCAATGAGTGTCTCGTTTGCAAATGCTTCATTAAGTTGCTTGTGTTACTCCCTTTACAAGCAACTAATTGAGTACCAGTGGCGAGTCATGACCTTTATACCTAGGCCCTCTGACCCCCCTTCCCTCGAAAAAAAGAAGAGTTATTACGTCACAGCGTATATTTCAGCGGAATATCAAAACAGCGGCCCGGGGTGCAAAACACATCAATGACAGCGACCCTCTACTACACAAAACAACACCATTTATATAAACACCTATCATGACAGGGCACCCACAGCCAAGCAACAATTACAAATGAATTAAGTCGGCACGGCGGCCCACATTGAAAATGACTTGGATGATCAAATCACTTAAACACAAAGTCCATCAGTCCATGTTCCTTTCGTCAAATTAGTATGCATAGAAAGTGACAGGTGAACACGCCCCCAATTATGCAAATGAGCTAAGTCCGTCTCCCATTGGCCAATGAGCTAAGTCCCGCCTCCCATGTCCCGCCTCCCATTCTTTGATGTCAGATTGGCGTGAAAGCCCCCCGGCGTGATTCTTTTGTTGTATCGATTAAGATAGTTAAGGTATTTGACCCCTGACCCCGAGAGTGGAGTAATTGCCCCGCAATTAGATTAGCCCCAGGCACCCCCTTTGTGTATAGGTCTTTTATTGTATCAATTAAGATAGTTAAGGTATTTGACCCCTGACCCCGAGAGTGGAGTAATTGCCCCGCAATTAGATTAGCCCCAGGCACCCCCTTTGTGTATAGGTCTTTTGTTGTATTGATTAAGGTATCTGACCCCTGACCCCGAGAGTGGAGTAATTGCCCCGCAATTAGATTAGCCCCAGGCACCCCCTTTGTGTATAGGTATTTTGTTGTATTGATTAAGGTATCTGACCCCGAGAGTGGAGTAATTGCCCCGCAATTAGATTAGCCCCAGGCACTCCCTCTGTTGTATAGGTCTTTTGATGTATTGAATAAGATAGTCTCTTTGACCCCTGCCCCTCAGAGCCCTTTGTTGTCTAATCTAATTAGCCTTTGATGCCTGCCCCTTTGATGTGTAATTTCACACTGATGAAAGCCTCTGTATAAATGACTAGGCTACGACCATATAGAGATATGCTCAAAACTAAATAAAAAAAAGACAGACAATTCAGCTTACCAAGTCAACCGTCTGAAGCGCCAGTCAAGAAACGAATGCGGCATCGGGGGGGTGGGTTCAGAGTACAGCCTCTTTCTGGTCATGTGTGTTGGAGGAGGGGCTCTGTAAGGAAGTCTGAAGGAAGGGGGATATATCCCCCCCCCCGTTTGTGTACTTTCAAATTATAGCTCACTCGAGATGGTTTCTCCAAAATGACAGGTTTTGCATACATAAAAAGTGTATCTTACAGTTCCTTTAGTTGTAGGATTGTGAACTAATGTATAATTACTTTTATTAACTATAGGTTTGCATCCATTAAAGTGTATCTTACAGTTCCTTTGTGAGTGAATTACACACAAATCTGCAGAGTGTCACTAATATATATATATATATATATTCTTTATTTAACAGGTAAAAAAACTCATTGAGATTAAAATCTCTTTTTCCAAGAGTGACCTGACCAAGAAGGGCAGCATGTACAAAGTTACAACATATAAAACACAGACATGAAAGGCAGACAAATACAGCTGTAAAACACAAATAAAATGGCACATTAGCCAGTCAATATGCGAAGTAAAACAAACTATTAAAATCATTCAAAAACTGGCAACATTTAAAACGATTTCAGGATATACGTGCACTCACATCGACCAAAACTAAAAAAGTTTTACGCAGTGACTGACATTCTGTATGGGAGTTCACAACCGAGCTGCTGTAGGGAGTTGAGTATGTTATGGCTCTCGGGGGATGGTGGGTTAAGAGACAGATTCTTAGTTTTTGGACTGCCTCAGGGGGTTAACGACATCTACTAAAAACAAAGTACTTCATTATCTACTTTTTTAGGTAGATAAAGGTAGGCAGATTTAGAACACTATCTGTGCGATAGTGTTAGTGTTCCCTGCCCTTATCCATTTATTTTTCTTTATTCAGCAATCGGCAATTGTGTCACCTTGTTTTTCTTGTTATTTAGGAAAGTGCTTGCTTAAATGTTGGTATTTTAAGTGCATATTATAGAACAGGTATAGGGCAATATCAAAATTAGCCCAAACTTTTTTTTATTCACAATGTTTACTGATAATCATCAAAATATGCATGGGGTCCAATTCTTAACTTTTCCCTAAAACATTCTAGAATTTCTTTATCTAACACAAAACAAACATGAATTTTAAAAACATTTGACAACAATAGATACGTTGTTCCTGTTTTTACTACGATTATCAGATACAAAATCAATCAATCAATCAATCAATCAATCAATCAATCAATCAATCAATCAATCAATCAATCAATCAATCAATCAATCAATCAATCAATGTTTATTTATATAGCCCAATATCACAAATGTTACATTTGTCTCAGTGGTCTTCACAGTGTGTACAGAATATCAGTATGACAATACAACACCCTCTGTCCTTTGACCCTCACATCGTACAAGGAAAAACTTCCAAAGAAAACCCAGGTTAAAGGGAAAAATGGGAGAAACCTCAGGGAGAGCAACAGAGGAGGGATCCCTCTCCCAGGACGGACAGACGTGCAATAGATGCCGTGTGTAAATTGAAAAGATAATACATTTGCAACATAGGTAGTCCAAATGTTTGGAAATGCATGTGTGTATAATAGGAAGATGAATCCACGAGGATATCCATCCAGGACCTATGATCCAGGACCACAGCCACGACTCAAGATCCAGCGCTCGCGATCCAGGACACAGGACCGCAGGATCATCCATGACTCCCGATCCCAGCGTATATAGACACCAAAAAGAAAGACATTTGGGGAAGCTGGGTTAATCGGAACATGAGTGTACACGGGTATAGACAGAGAGAAGGAAGAAGTAAGATGTCCCCCGACAAACTAAGCCTATATCAGCAAAACTAGGGGCTGAATCTAATCAGCCCTAACTATAAGCTTTATCAAAAAGGAAGGTCTTAAGCGCACTCTTAAAAACGGATAGGGTGTCTGCCACCCGAACACAAACTGGAAGCTGATTCCACAAATGTGGAGCTTGATAAGAAAAGGCTCTGGCTCCCATTGTACTTTTAGAGATTCTAGGAACAACCAACAACCCTGCATTCTTGGAACGCAATGCCCTAGTAGGACAGTAGGGTATAATGAGTTCTTTAAGGTAAGATGGCGCCTGCCCATTAAGGGCTTTGTAGGCGAGAAGAAGAATTTTAAATTCTATCCTGTGTTCTATAGGGAGCCAGTGTAAGGCAGCCAGAACAGGAGTAATGTGGTCCCTTTTCCTAACTCTGGTTAGTACACGAGCCGCAGCATTTTGAATCAGCTGAAGCGACTTGATTGACTTCTTGGTACTCCCTGATAATAAAGAGTTACAATAATCCAGCCTAGAAGTAACAAATGCATGGACTAGTTTCTCTGCATCGTTTTGAGGCAAGATATGCCTGATCTTTGCAAAGTTACGTAGATGGAAGTAGGCGGTCCTTGAAATTGATTGTATGTGGGCGTTAAAGGATAAATCCTGATCAAATATAACACCAAGATTCCTTACAGTCTCACTGGAGGCCAAATTAATGCCATCCATAGTTAGTATGTCTTTAGATAATTTGTTTCGTAGATTCTTCGGGCCAAGTACAATAACTTCAGTTTTGGTCGTGTTTAACATCAAAAAGTTTAAGGTCATCCACGTTTTTAAGTCCTTAAGGCAGTCTTGAATTTTATTTAGATGATTAATTTCATCAGGCTTGATTGATAAATATAGTTGAGTATCATCCGCATAACAATGAAAGTTTACAGAATGATTCCTTATAATATTGCCTAACGGAAGCATATATAATGTGAACAAAATAGGTCCGAGCACTGAGCCCTGTGGCACTCCATAGCTAACTTTGGTTTGCGTGGAAGATTCATTGTTAACACGTACAAACTGGGAGCGTTCAGATAGATAGGACTTAAACCAGCCTAAAGCAGTTCCCTGTATGCCAACTAAGTGCTCTAGTCTTTGCAATAGGATATCATGGTCGATAGTATCAAATGCAGCACTGAGATCGAGCAAAACAAGAATAGAGACAAGTCCCTTGTCTGAGGCTATTAGAATATCATTTGTGACTTTAACCAGAGCTGTCTCTGTGCTATGATGTGTTCTAAAGCCAGACTGAAAATCTTCAAATAAATCATTGTTTTTTAAGTAATCACACAACTGTTTTGCGACCGCTTTCTCAAGAATTTTTGAGAGGAACGCAAGATTAGAAATAGGTCTATAGTTGGCTAAAACCTCTGGATCGAGGTTGTGCTTTTTAAGAAGCGGTTTTATCACTGCTACTTTGAATGATTGTGGAACATAGCCTGATAATAAAGACATATTCATAATATTTAATAAAGAAGTGCTAATTAATGGAAAAACTTCCTTCAACAGCTTAGTTGGAATTGGGTCTAACATGCACGTTGATGGTTTAGAAGAGAGAATCATTGAATGTAATTGTTCAAGGTTAATGGCTGAAAAGCATTCTAGTTTACTATCTAGTGTAATATTAGAACTTACGATTCCGGGAGCTGTTGATAACACTATACTGGTTGAAGGCAAGAGGTCATTAATTTTGTTTCTAAGAGTAACAATTTTATCGTTAAAAAAGCACATAAAATCATTACTACTGAGTGCTATGGGAATAGAAGGCTCAATGGAGCTGTGGCTCTCTGTCAGCCTGGCTACAGTGCTGAAAAGAAATCTTGCATTATTCTTATTCTCATCTATTAATGAAGAGTAGTAGGCTGCTCTCGCTTTACGCAGTGCTTTCTTATATTCATTGAGAGTAATATGCCAAATTAAACGAGATTCTTCAAGTTTAGTGGAACGCCATATCCTTTCAAGTTGTCTAGACTTTTGCTTTATTTTGCGGGTTTCGGCATTATGCCATGGAGCTAATCTATGTTGTTTTATTTTCTTCTTTTTCAAAGGAGCAACAGAGTCTAATTTTATTCGCAGCGCATCTATAGCACTATCAACAACATGATCAATTTGGGGTGGTGTACATTTTGTATAAGTTTCCTCCCCTACATGCAGACATGCTATCGAGTTAAGTATTGGTGGAATCTCTTCCTTAAATGTGGCTATAGCACTAACAGATAGGTTTCTGCTGCAAGAGCTTTTGACTAATGCTTTGTAGTCTAGTAACAGTACTTCAAAAGTTACTAAGAAATGGTCGGATAAAGCAGGATTATGCGGTTCGACTAATAGTTGCTCAATTTCAATACCATAAGTCAGAACAAGGTCGAGAGTGTGATTATAACAGTGGGTTGGTTTATTTACACTCTGACAGAAACCAACAGAATCTAATATAGAGTTAAATGCAACAGTAAGGCTATTTTTATCATCGTCAACATGAATATTAAAGTCACCTACGATAATTACTTTGTCTGTTTTAAGAACCAAAGTTGATAAAAACTCAGAGAATTCTGATAAGAATTCTGAATAAGGACCTGGTGCACGATACACTGTAACAAATAAGATTGGCTGCAAAGTTTTCCAGGTCGGATGCGTAAGACTAAAAACGAGGCTTTCAAAAGAGGTATAATTACATTTTGGTTTAGTATTGATAAGTAAACTTGAGTCAAAGATTGCTGCAACTCCACCTCCTCGGCCCGTGCCTCGAGCAATATGAGTGTTGACATGGCTGGGTGGAGTGGCCTCATTTATGCTGACATATTCTTCACGTCTCAACCAAGTTTCAGTGAGACAGCATATATCAATATTATAATCTGATATTTAAATCACTTTAGATGCTAGAGATCTTATGTTTAAGAGACCACATTTAATCTTCCTGTTTTGTTGCACTGTAGTAGTTGTTACATTTACTTTTATTAGGTTATTATGTATGACACCTCTATTTGGTTTTACCTTAAATTGTCCTTGGGCAGACACACACACCGCTAATATTGGGTATTTTATTGGGTTCGGGATTCCTATGGGTGACTGCCTAGGAGAGAGCGCAGAGAAGCGTGTAAGACTGCGACTCTGCCTCCTGATATGATAAGTATAAATAAATCTATGCTTTCAAATGCATTATTCAGAGATATTAGGCCTGTCAAATCAAAACTGGAGCATGTGAATAAGAGAGAGCTGAGTCCTAACCAGCAGCCCCTCTGACCCAAACCAAACTCTGAGCAGCAGGCGGCTGAGACGGAGCCAACCAGCATGCGGACCAAAGTGCTGCTAAGAACTCATGTTTAAATGAAATAGCAAGCACTGAATTCAAAGTGTGTATTTACTACACTAAGAGGAAACGGAGATTTACCTGAGTTCTGTTGTGAGAGATTCGTGAGTAGAGCAGCGGCATCACGTTTACAATCCCTCCTGTTAGGACGAAAACACAACTGCAGGTAAATGTGATGATGATGTGTGACAGGTTGAATGCAGCACAATAATCATTTTATTTCTGAAATCTTCGTTCTCGTAATCGTTTAACCAACATTGTAGTTCAAAATAAAATTTGAATAATCACCCTGTGCTCGAACCAAACAAAAGAGAATACAAAATACACTCATGTAATAACAAAAAATAAGTTAATTTGTCATTTTAAAGCAAATAAGACAAACTCTACGAATACAGACTTTACATTTTCCAACATCGACATAATACAATTGAAATGTAACCATTTAACATATAAAATCGCTCATGTTTTCATCATGGGTATCTACAGCATTACTATACTTTAGAGAAGATTGGTACAGTATATGATGATGTACATTATATATATGTATAAAGCTTATGTGGGATACACAAATAAATATCACCCAATGGATGTTATCTACATCTCATCACATTTAACTCCTCAGAGTGATTGTGTCTTGATATTTGTCTATATTGATGTTAAACATGGAGCTGCTGTGATGCAAGTCAAATTTGATCTGACCATTAAAGTATTATCGTATTATCGTATCGTATTTCTGCAGGAGATCCACACATAGACAACTCAACATCACAAAGAGGTCAAAAACTTCACAACAGCCCTTTCAATTGGGACAAAATGTATCGACAGTCATTTAAAAATGACTCCTCTCACAACTAAGAAGAAGTTAAGAAAATGGACACTGCAAATATAGCAAGGTAAAATGCCAAGTGGGTACAGCTCATTACAAATGTTAATCTTGGGTTTGCTTTCACTCGATGAAGCTCAGTGCAAGTTCTTTCATGAAGTGCAGGGTCTTTCATGAAGACTTTCACCTTTCCTAGTCGGATTCTCGTCCCCCTAAATCTATCACAGCACGATGGAGTCTAATCGCCAAAGTTTAATATATATTCCCCTTTGTATACACAGCAATACATATGTTTATTGCACTAAACAAACTTCAACTTTCAATCATTCCAAACACTCTTTAAACCGAGGAGGAGGGGCACACTTAAAATATTGTAACGCAATTTAATCACATTACAAAGTTTGACCCAAAGTTGCTCCCACGCGGATGTTCCCCATGAATTGAATGGTTTTGGAAGAGCAAAGGTAGCAGATAAATTGGCAAGAGCTACAAGTATTGCACATATAGTGTTAGCAATATGATAGCAGAAGAGATAATATGCATATTAGACTGACACAGTGAGTGAAAAGAGGAAGAAAAAGGTTTGATTAGCAGCATTATATTTGTTATTCAGACAACATTTTAGAGGGTTTAATTCCAAATTATGCAAGTTAACTGATGATGGCAGGAAATAGTTGAAATGAAGAAAATAGCGCTTTTTTCCTTATATATTACACCTAAATATGGAAAGGTTATATGTTGTATGTTGTCTCTGAAATACCGAATTTGCTATACCAATTAAAAGAAAAAAGTCTTATCATATAGACTCTTCCTTCCATAAAATATTTGGCAACATTTGCAAAATATTTGGAAAAATTCTGAATCATTCGGTACAGCTTTGTATGTGGTTTCACTTACATTTTCTCTTAACATGGTCTTCAATATTTGAAAGTCAACTACAAGGCAAACATGCCCATTTAAAGACAAGTAAAATAAAAATGGGAAACTACTATGCAAAATGCTCTGTATATATTGATCATAATGTAGTCATTACCCGTTTAATAAGTGTGGTGATGGGGACGATTGAAAACAGAACGAGTAGTGACCCCTGTGTAAAAAGAATGGCCGAAGTTTGTAAACTGGAAGACATTTTGGATATAGTTCGTTCTGGCAGTACTATTCCGGGTCATTGGGAAACGATTGTAAACGAAACATTTAAAGTGGTCCTGGAATCTTCATTTTCCGAAACATTCTGTAACATTATCTCAGAAATGAAACAAACATCAAAAGTGTATCATGTGCTCTCATTGTATGCTCTGTTTGTAGATGTAATGCATCTTTGCGTCGAAAACAGCATACACGTGAATATTTTGACAGAAGTGAAAAAACTCCATCACGGTATCTCCAGTAATATGGGGAATTCTAAGCTGGAGACTGTCCTGGGGATGCTACAATCAGTATAACTATTGATTTTGTGTGTGAAAAAAAAAAAAAAGTGTTTTTTTACATCTAAAAACTGTTGTCATCATTATAGCAAGGGGAGCGTGTCTGATACATGTGTATTACAGTCCTTCTTGTTGTGTTTTTCAGTGTTTTCTGTGTGTCTGTACACACAAAGCTCACTTCATTATCTACTTTTCAGCTTTTTTAAAAAGAAAAGTGTATCTTTCGGTAACTTTCTCAGAGAATTTAAGCATAAATCTGTCAAATGTTCAAAACAGCCTTGTTTCACTGAAATACCCTCAAAATGACAAACAGCCGTTAAGAGTCAGATTCTTAACCAAATCTACTGACACAAAGTACTTCATTATCTACTTTTCAGCTTTTAAATACAAAAGTGTATTTTTCGGTAACCTTCTTGAGAGAATTAAGCATAAATCTGTCAAAGATTCTTAACGAAATCTCATTCTCATATATCTCATATATCATTCGCATTCTGCGTTTGCTTTTAATTTTTCTTCTCCTTTTCATGTTGCTTTTTCTTTTTCTTCGTTTTTCTTTACTTTTTCTATTCTTTTCGTTTGCGATCTCGGCGAGTGGTATGAGATATACTGTTTCTATAAAGGTTATCTATAATACCAGATATTCTTCATATGTCATGTTATCATGGTCCTCTTTTGTCCTAAAGACCTTAAGATATAGAGGAGAGCTCTTCTTCGGGGACATCCTCTCCCCTACTTTGTAACATCCAGTCATTAAGCCCATATCCATTATCCTGGTGATAATAAGGGCAGGCTACATCAGACTTGGTTTTTTCTCAGATCCATGGCTAGTTTTTAACGGTCGTCCTTAGTTTTATATGATTTGCTGAGTGGGTGGGACATATTGCGTTGAGTGGGAGGCTTCATCTGTAGAAAGTACTCTGTTTGAGGAGATTTCGTTAGGATTCTGACTCTTAATGGCAGTTTGTCATTTTGAGGGTATTTCAGTGAAACAAGGCTGTTTTGAACATTTGACAGATTTATGCTTAAATTCTCTGGTAAAGTTACTGAAAGATACACTTTGTGTATAAAAGCTGAAAAGTAGATAATGAAGTACTTTGTGTCAGTAGATTTCGTTAAGAATCTTTGACAGATTTATGCTTAATTCTCTCAAGAAGGTTACCGAAAAATACACTTTTGTATTTAAAAGCTGAAAAGTAGATAATGAAGTACTTTGTGTCAGTAGATTTGGTTAAGAATCTGACTCTTAACGGCTGTTTGTCATTTTGAGGGTATTTCAGTGAAACAAGGCTGTTTTGAACATTTGACAGATTTATGCTTAAATTCTCTGAGAAAGTTACCGAAAGATACACTTTTCTTTTTTAAAAAGCTGAAAAGTAGATAATGAAGTGTGCTTTGTGTGTACAGACACACAGAAAACACTGAAAAACACAACAAGAAGGACTGTAATACACATGTATCAGACACGCTCCCCTTGCTATAATGATGACAACAGTTTTTAGATGTAAAAAAACACTTTTTTTATTTTTTTCACACACAAAATCAATAGTTATACTGATTGTAGCATCCCCAGGACAGTCTCCAGCTTAGAATTCCCCATATTACTGGAGATATCGTGATGGAGTTTTTTCACTTCAGTCAAAATATTCACGTGTATGCTGTTTTCGACGCAAAGATGCATTACATCTACAAACAGAGCATACAATGAGAGCACATGATACACTTTTGATGTTTGTTTCATTTCTGAGATAATGTTACAGAATGTTTCGGAAAATGAAGATTCCAGGACCACTTTAAATGTTTCGTTTACAATCGTTTCCCAATGACCCGGAATAGTACTGCCAGAACAAACTATATCCAAAATGTCTTCCAGTTTACAAACTTCGGCCATTCTTTTTACACAGGGGTCACTACTCGTTCTGTTTTCAATTGTCCCCATCACCACACTTATTAAACGGGTAATGACTACATTATTATCAATATATACAGAGTGTTTTGCATAGTAGTTTCCCATTTTTATTTTACTTGTCTTTAAATGGGCATGTTTGCCTTGTAGTTGACTTTCAAATATTGAAGACCATGTTAAGAGAAAATGTAAGTGAAACCACATACAAAGCTGTACCGAATGATACAGAATTTTTCCAAATATTTTGCAAATGTTGCCAAATATTTTATGGAAGGAAGAGTCTATATGATAAGACTTTTTTCTTTTAATTGGTATAGCAAATTTGGTATTTCAGAGACAACATACAACATATAACCTTTCCATATTTAGGTGTAATATATAAGGAAAAAAGCGCTATTTTTTTTCATTTGAACTATTTCCTGCCATCATCAGTTAACTTGCATAATTTGGAATTAAACCCTCTAAAATGTTGTCTGAATAACAAATATAATGCTGCTAATCAAACCTTTTTCTTCCTCTTTTCACTCACTGTGTCAGTCTAATATGCATATTATCTCTTCTGCTATCATATTGCTAACACTATATGTGCAATACTTGTAGCTCTTGCCAATTTATCTGCTACCTTTGCTCTTCCAAAACCATTCAATTCATGGGGAACATCCGCGTGGGAGCAACTTTGGGTCAAACTTTGTAATGTGATTAAATTGCGTTACAATATTTTAAGTGTGCCCCTCCTCCTCGGTTTAAAGAGTGTTTGGAATGATTGAAAGTTGAAGTTTGTTTAGTGCGATAAACATATTTATTGCTGTGTATACAAAGGGGAATATATATTAAACTTTGGCGATTAGACTCCATCGTGCTGTGATAGATTTAGGGGGACGAGAATCCGACTAGGAAAGGTGAAAGTCTTCATGAAAGACCCTGCACTTCATGAAAGAACTTGCACTGAGCTTCATCGAGTGAAAGCAAACCCAAGATTAACATTTGTAATGAGATGTACCCACTTGGCATTTTACCTTGCTATATTTGCAGTGTCCATTTTCTTAACTTCTTCTTAGTTGTGAGAGGGGTCATTTTTAAATGACTGTCGATACATTTTGTCCCAATTGAAAGGTCTGTTGTGAAGTTTTTGACCTCTTTGTGATGTTGAGTTGTCTATGTGTGGATCTCCTGCAGAAATACGATACGATAATACGATAATACTTTAATGGTCAGATCAAATTTGACTTGCATCACAGCAGCTCCATGTTTAACATCAATATAGACAAATATCAAGACACAATCACTCTGAGGAGTTAAATGTGATGAGATGTAGATAACATCCATTGGGTGATATTTATTTGTGTATCCCACATAAGCTTTATACATATATATAATGTACATCATCATATACTGTACCAATCTTCTCTAAAGTATAGTAATGCTGTAGATACCCATGATGAAAACATGAGCGATTTTATATGTTAAATGGTTACATTTCAATTGTATTATGTCGATGTTGGAAAATGTAAAGTCTGTATTCGTAGAGTTTGTCTTATTTGCTTTAAAATGACAAATTAACTTATTTTTTGTTATTACATGAGTGTATTTTGTATTCTCTTTTGTTTGGTTCGAGCACAGGGTGATTATTCAAATTTTATTTTGAACTACAATGTTGGTTAAACGATTACGAGAACGAAGATTTCAGAAATAAAATGATTATTGTGCTGCATTCAACCTGTCACACATCATCATCACATTTACCTGCAGTTGTGTTTTCGTCCTAACAGGAGGGATTGTAAACGTGATGCCGCTGCTCTACTCACGAATCTCTCACAACAGAACTCAGGTAAATCTCCGTTTCCTCTTAGTGTAGTAAATACACACTTTGAATTCAGTGCTTGCTATTTCATTTAAACATGAGTTCTTAGCAGCACTTTGGTCCGCATGCTGGTTGGCTCCGTCTCAGCCGCCTGCTGCTCAGAGTTTGGTTTGGGTCAGAGGGGCTGCTGGTTAGGACTCAGCTCTCTCTTATTCACATGCTCCAGTTTTGATTTGACAGGCCTAATATCTCTGAATAATGCATTTGAAAGCATAGATTTATTTATACTTATCATTTTGTATCTGATAATCGTAGTAAAAACAGGAACAACGTATCTATTGTTGTCAAATGTTTTTAAAATTCAGGTTTTTTTTGTGTTAGATAAAGAAATTCTAGAATGTTTTAGGGAAAAGTTAAGAATTGGACCCCATGCATATTTTGATGATTATCAGTAAACATTGTGAATACAAAAAAGTTTGGGCTAATTTTGATATTGCCCTATACCTGTTCTATAATATGCACTTAAAATACCAACATTTAAGCAAGCACTTTCCTAAATAACAAGAAAAACAAGGTGACACAATTGCCGATTGCTGAATAAAGAAAAATAAATGGATAAGGGCAGGGAACACTAACACTATCGCACAGATAGTGTTCTAAATCTGCCTACCTTTATCTACCTAAAAAAGTAGATAATGAAGTACTTTGTTTTTAGTAGATGTCGTTAACCCCCTGAGGCAGTCCAAAAACTAAGAATCTGTCTCTTAACCCACCATCCCCCGAGAGCCATAACATACTCAACTCCCTACAGCAGCTGAGGTGTGAACTCCCATACAGAATGTCAGTCACTGCGTAAAACTTTTTTAGTTTTGGTCGATGTGAGTGCTCGTATATCCTGAAATCGTTTTAAATGTTGCCAGTTTTTGAATGATTTTAATAGTTTGTTTTACTTCGCATATTGACTGGCTAATGTGCCATTTTATTTGTGTTTTACAGCTGTATTTGTCTGCCTTTCATGTCTGTGTTTTATATGTTGTAACTTTGTACATGCTGCCCTTCTTGGTCAGGTCACTCTTGGAAAAAGAGATTTTAATCTCAATGAGTTTTTTTACCTGTTAAATAAAGAATATATATATATATATATTAGTGACACTCTGCAGATTTGTGTGTAATTCACTCACAAAGGAACTGTAAGATACACTTTAATGGATGCAAACCTATAGTTAATAAAAGTAATTATACATTAGTTCACAATCCTACAACTAAAGGAACTGTAAGATACACTTTTTATGTATGCAAAACCTGTCATTTTGGAGAAACCATCTCGAGTGAGCTATAATTTGAAAGTACACAAACGGGGGGGGGGGATATATCCCCCTTCCTTCAGACTTCCTTACAGAGCCCCTCCTTCAACACACATGACCAGAAAGAGGCTGTACTCTGAACCCACCCCCCCGATGCCGCATTCGTTTCTTGACTGGCGCTTCAGACGGTTGACTTGGTAAGCTGAATTGTCTGTCTTTTTTTTATTTAGTTTTGAGCATATCTCTATATGGTCGTAGCCTAGTCATTTATACAGAGGCTTTCATCAGTGTGAAATTACACATCAAAGGGGCAGGCATCAAAGGCTAATTAGATTAGACAACAAAGGGCTCTGAGGGGCAGGGGTCAAAGAGACTATCTTATTCAATACATCAAAAGACCTATACAACAGAGGGGGTGCCTGGGGCTAATCTAATTGCGGGGCAATTACTCCACTCTCGGGGTCAGGGGTCAGATACCTTAATCAATACAACAAAAGACCTATACACAAAGGGGGTGCCTGGGGCTAATCTAATTGCGGGGCAATTACTCCACTCTCGGGGTCAGGGGTCAGATACCTTAATCAATACAACAAAATACCTATACACAAAGGGGGTGCCTGGGGCTAATCTAATTGCGGGGCAATTACTCCACTCTCGGGGTCAGGGGTCAAATACCTTAACTATCTTAATTGATACAATAAAAGACCTATACACAAAGGGGGTGCCTGGGGCTAATCTAATTGCGGGGCAATTACTCCACTCTCGGGGTCAGGGGTCAAATACCTTAACTATCTTAATCGATACAACAAAAGAATCACGCCGGAGGGCTTTCACGCCAATCTGACATCAAAGAATGGGAGGCGGGACATGGGAGGCGGGACTTAGCTCATTGGCCAATGGGAGACGGACTTAGCTCATTTGCATACTTGGGGGCGTGTCCACCTGGCACTTTCTATGCATACTAATTTGACGAAAGGAACATGATTACTACTACTTCCATCCTCCTGTCCTTTTGGATGAAGCACTTGCGGGTCATTCAGCTGATCCTTTGCCACTCCAGTTTATCATTGTAACTCAATCTTGAAAATGACTCGGTTAATAATTTTGCAAACGATGTCATCACTATCACTGAAGTGAGCCATCATGAACGTACTTATGCTAATTATAAATCTATATCGATCATAAATCTATCGATTAGATTTATGATTCGAAAATAATAAAAGTAGGGTAGACATGTGGATATTATCCGGCTGAACAAAACGTGCATTTATCTAACATGTTCGTTTTCCACAGACCTTATTTCAAGCTACACTGAACAAAAATATAAATGCAACACTTTTGTTTTTGCTTCCACTTTTCATGAGATGAACTCAAAGATCTAAGACATTTTCTATATACACAAAATAACCATTTCTCTCAAATATTGTTCACAAATCTGAAAAAATCTGTGATAGTGAGCACTTCTCCTTTGCCGAGATAATCCATCCCACCTCACAGGTGTGGCATAATTATTGCACAGGTGCTGGCCACAATAAAAGGTCACTCTGAAACGTGCATTTTTGCATTATTGGGGGGGTCTGGGGGGGTCCGAAAACCAGTCAGTATTTGGTGTGAGGGGTAGGGGTAGGGTTAGAGTTAGGGTTAGGGTAATGTTGTGAATCGAGTGGCCCATGGTGGTGGTGGGGTTATGGTATGGGCAGGCGTATGTTATGGACGACAAACACAGGCCACTCGATTCACAACTAACCTAACCGCAGAGACAGGTTCAGCCACGACTCGAAGTCCAGGACTCAGATCAGGATAGAGGATCCAGGACACACGATCACAGCAACAGTATTAGCCTCGACTCAGAATCCCGGCGTATATATGGACACAAAAAAGAGATTTGGGGGAAGCTGGGTTAATCGGAACATGAGAGTACACAGGTACAAACAGACAGAAAGACGGAGTAAGGTGCCCCCCCCCAACAGTCCAAGCCTATAGCAGCTAAACTAACGTGTCTACATCAGGGGCGGCGCCAGGGGGGAGCTGAAGCTGAAGCACCCCCCAGGATTGCCAAGGCACCCCCTAAGCACCCCCCAATAAATGTGTTTTGTTTTCGAAAATTATTATTATTATTTTTATTAAATTAAATTAGAAAAATTATTGATTACATCAATGCAAATGTGAAACAAACACATTTTTGACCAAAAACATAAAGCCAACACAGGTGATATGATTAGGCCAATGGCCAGCATCCATTCGATTTTTGACCTACCCATAGGCTAAATTACTTAATATATATATTAGCTGTACACTTTACGAATATAATAGTTTTTTATGGACAACTTTACCATTCAATCTCGTCCAACTGATCTTGCAGCTCTCACTCCTCGGCTCTTGGTAGTTCAGGCATTTATCAAACCTGGCAACTCCGGGCTTCCTTGCAGCTGTCAATCAAAGTCCAGTGGCTCCGCCTCAAAGTGCCAGAAACTTTTCACGTGCGCGTAGACAGACTCCGCGAGCGAGACACTCCCGCGAGGGAGCAAGAGGGCTGTCTCTCTCACGAGCGAGCGAGCGCATAGCCGCTCGCGGGGGTTTAATCTGCGCGCGAGGGTCATTTCATGGGCGTGTAAAAGAACATTTTCCGCTCGTGAGTAGCTTGTTTTGCGTGCTAGAATATTGACCCAAATCTGACTCCATACTTGAGCACCCTCTATGAAACGTCAAGCTACCCCACAGCACCCCCTAGAGAAAATCTCTGGCGCCACCACTGGTTTATGCACTCCCTTAGGATAGGTTGAGGGAAAGGGGTAGCAAGTAAGAAGTAAGGAACACAATGTGTCTACATACATGCACTCCCTTAGGATAGGTTGAGGGAAAAGGGTAGCAAGTAAGAAGTAGGAAACAGAGGTGGAGAGGCACACAGGGAGAAAGGTCCCCATTGGAACCTCAATTGGTTAGAGGTAAGGAGTAGGTCTGTGGCTACGTTCCACACTCCCGGACCGGGCTAGGCCTTCTCTGCAACCTGTTACCCTCTATTAGAACCTCGAGAGGTCAGAGAGGGGAAAGGTTTGGATAAAGTTTTAAATATAAGATCTGAGTTTTTAGGATTTAAGTGAAAGAGTAAGAACTAAAATGTATAGGTGAAGAGGCACAACGTATCTACGTCAATGCACTCTTTTTAGATTATTTTTATTTTATCACTATAAGCTTTATCAAAAAGGAAGGTCTTAAGCGCACTCTTAAAAACGGATAGGGTGTCTGCAGCCCGAACACAAACTGGAAGCTGATTCCACAAATGTGGAGCTTGATAAGAAAAGGCTCTGGCTCCCATTGTACTTTTAGAGACTCTAGGAACAACCAACAACCCTGCATTCTTGGAACGCAATGCGCTAGTAGGACAGTAGGGTGTAATGAGTTCTTTAAGGTAAGATGGCGCCTGCCCATTAAGGGCTTTGTAGGTGAGAATAATACTAAATACTGCAGAGTGTCATTAGAGGCAGTGTGTCATTGGAGGCAGTCGCAATTTCTACAGGCTCGCACTACCTGTTAGCATCTGGCATCTGTTAGCATCTAGCTCTCCTGCTTACAAACTTTTAGCCATCCCTGCTTTATACAAGTAGTAGTTTTAGTTGTCTGCGATCTGCGGAGGCCTACTCCCACCTGTCGAGTACGGCTGTACTGAGGTGTTTTTCCTCCGGAGATGTCGCAAAGAGACGGAGCGGCTCCACCTGTTGCTGCCTGCGATCAGCGATTTACGGAGGCCTGCTCGTCGCGAAGAGACGGAGCGGCTCCACCTGTTGCTGCCTGCGATCTGCGATCTACGGAGGCCTGCTCGTCGCGAAGAGACGGAGCGGCTCCACCTGTTGCTGCCTGCGATCTGCGATCTACGATCTACGGAGGCCTGCTCGTCGCGGAGAGATGGAGTGGCTCCACGCTTCGGGCTTGGCCTGCTTCCACCGGGCGTGTGTTGCTGTGCGGAGGAGGATTTTACCACGGCTGGTGCCTGCTTTCCACCTGTCCTGGTTCTGCTGTTGCAGAGGCCTGCTTTCACCTCGGGGATACCACGGAGGGACCGGAGCACTTCCACGCTGCTGTTTTCGCCTGTCCTTTGCTGCTGTGCTGATTTGCTCCAGGAACATTGTGGATACTGTGTGCTGGTCTGGGAAAATGGCCCATATCGGGATTCTGCTGTGCCTGTTAACTGTTTTGGACTATGAGAAGACCTCTAGTCATTCTGAGAAGTCTAATGGATTCAGGTCTGTTCTGCCACCCGCAGTGGGCATCCCCTGCAAAGGTTCGGATGTGTTGCTCAAACAATTACCGGTTGCCTTGTAACAGACAATCTGCTCGACAAAATATGTTTGTCTTTTTTGTTTTCCTGCGATGATGGTTCTTCAGGACTGCTTCTTAAGCTCTAATCACACTCTCGCAGACTTTTCCTGTGTTTCCAAAGTAGATGACAATGTATGTGTCGCTTAAGAGGAAAATATGCCTGTTTTTTTAGTTGCTATTACTGTCAGGAAATGTTCAACCTAACCCTGGTCCGCCCAGTAGTAGTAGTCAGATCGCTACTCCTGCTGATTTTAAAGCTAGGTCTGGGTTGGGTTGCATCCACTTGAATGTGCGCAGTCTGTTAGGTAAACTAGATTTTGTCCGCATCTGGGAGAGCTCGACTGACGCTGACGTCATTGTTTTATCAGAAACATGGCTCAACAAATCTATTTTGGCCTCTGACATTGACAGTAAGAAATTCGAATTTTAGCCTTAAATATAGAAGTGGCAACGGGTCAACAGGTCATGGTGTTGGGCTGTTACAGACCCCCCTCAGCTGACAAGGACTCCTTGTATTCGCTAGCAAATCTTTTATCGCAACTAGACTACAAGGAAATAGTGCTACTTGGAGATTTTAACTGGGACTGGTTAACTGCAGGGTCAGAGGATTTTAAAAACCTTTGTATCTCTTTGAATGTTACTCAGATTGTTGACAGTCGCCCTAACATTAAGTCCCCTAATAAATCCTCCCTAATTGATCTCATTCTAACTAATGCTCCCTATAAATACTCATCTGTGGGAGTATTTGCGAATGATCTGAGTGATCACTGTGTTGTAGCCACAATTAGGGACACTAAGGTTCAAAAGGTTAAACCTCGTATTATTATTAAGAGAGACATAACACATTTTGTGGAGCAGGGTTTTGTTCATGATCTGTTTGATTTTGATTGGGGAAAAATTGATCTGTGTGCTGATGTAGAAACTGCATGGTCTTATTTTTATCTTGGTTTTATGGAGATCATTGATAGACATGCACCCCTGCGTACATTTAGAGTAAAGGGACGAGACAATTCTTGGTTTTCTGCTAATCTGTCCAGTCTCCTTCATGAGAGAAACAAGGCCTGGGCAAAGGCTAGGAAATTAGGCTCAGAGGTAGAATGGCTGCGTTTTAGGCAGCTAAGGAATAGCTTCATTTCAAATGTCAAAAGTGCAAAGTCGAAGTAATATTTGTCAGTTACCACCATCCATCCATCCATCCATCTTCTCCCGCTTATCCGTGGTCGGGTCGCGGGGGTAGCAGTTCCAGCAGAGAGCCCCAAACTTTCTTTTCCCTGGCGACATCAACCAGCTCTGACTGGGGGATCCCAAGGCGCTCCCAGGCCAGCGAAGAGATATAATCCCTCCACCTGGTCCTAGGTCTACCCCTTGGTCTCTTCCCAGCTGGACGTGCCTGGAACACCTCCCTAGGGAGGCGCCCAGGTGGCATCCTAACTAGGTGCCCGAACCACCTCAACTGGCTTCTTTCGACGCGAAGGAGGAGCGGCTCAACTCCGAGTCCCTCCCTGATGACCGAATTTCTCACCTTATCTCTAAGGGAGACACCAGCCACCCGGCGGAGGAAACCCATCTCGGCCGCTTGTATCCGCGATCTCGTTCTTTCGGTCATGACCCATCCTTCATGACCATAGGTGAGGGTAGGAACGAAAATGGCCCGGTAGACAGAGAGCTTTGCCTTCTGGCTCAGCTCCCTTTTCGTCACAACGGTGCGGTAAAGCGACTGCAGTACCGCTCCCGCTGCTCCGATTCTCCGGCCCATCTCACGCTCCATTGTTCCCTCACTCGAGAACAAGACCCCGAGATACTTGAACTCCTTCACTTGGGGTAAGGACTCATTCCCTACTTGGAGTGGACAGTCCATCGGTTTCCTGCTGAGAACCATGGCCTCAGATTTGGAGGTGCTGATCCTCATCCCAGCCGCTTCACACTCGGTTGCGAACCGATCCAGTGAGTGCTGAAGGTCGCAGACCGATGAAGCCATCAGAACCACATCATCTGCAAAAAGCAGTGGTGCAATCCTTAGTCCACCGAACTGCAGACCCCCCCCCCCCCACGACTACGCCTCGAAATCCGATCCATGTATATTACAAACAGGATTGGTGACAAAGCGCAGCCCTGGCGGAGGCCAACCCTCACCGGAAATGGGTCCGACTTACTGCCGAGGACCAGGACACAGCTCTCGCTTTGGGAGTACAGAGATTGGATGGCCCTGAGTAGAGACCCCCTCACCCCATACTCGGTCATACGCCTTCTCCAAGTCTACAAAACACATGTAGACCGGATAAGCGTACTCCCAGGCCCCCTCCAGGATCCTTGCGAGAGTAAAAAGCTGATCCGTCGTTCCACGACCAGGACGGAATCCGCATTGTTCCTCCTCAATCTGAGGTTCGACAATCGGCCTGACCCTCCTTTCAAGTACCTTGGAGTAAACTTTCCCGGGGAGGCTGAGTAGTGTGATGCCTCTGTAATTGGCACACACCCTCTGATCCCCCTTTTTGAAAAGGGGGACCACCACCCCGGTCTGCCACTCCTTCGGTACCGTTTCCGACTTCCACGCAACGTTGATGAGACGTGTCAACCATGACAGTCCCTCAACACCCAGAGCCTTCAGCATTTCCGGGCGGATCTCATCCACCCCCGGGGCTTTGCCACTGTGGAGTTGTTTAACGACCTCAGTGACCTCCCACCGGGAGATTGGTGTTGATCCCCCGTCATACTCCAGCTCTGCCTCTAACATAGAGGGCGGAGTTGTCGGGTTCAGGAGTTCCTCAAAGTGTTCCTTCCAACGCCCCAACACTCCATCAGTTGAGGTCAACAACGTCCCATCCTTACTGTACACAGCTTGGATGGTTCCCTGCTTCCCCCTCCTGAGGTGTCGGACAGTTTTCCAGAACAACTTTGGTGCCGTCCGAAAGTCCTTCTCCATGTCTTCTCCAAACTTCTCCCACACCCGCTGCTTTGCCTCGGCCACGGATGAGGCTGCTGCCCTTCGGGCCTGTCGGTACCTTGCAACTGCCTCGGGAGTCCCCCGGGATAACAAATCCCTGAAGGCCTCCTTCTTCAGTCGGACGGCTTCCCTGACCACCGGTGTCCACCAGGAGGTTCGAGGGTTACCGCCCCTTGAGGCACCTAGGACCTTGAGACCACAGCTCCCCGCCGCGGCTTCGGCAATAGAGGCTTTGAACACCGACCACTCTGGTTCAATGTCCCCAACCTCCACAGGAATGCCCGAAAAGCTCCGCCGGAGGTGTGAGTTGAAGGCCTCCTGAACTTGGGCCTCCTCCAGACGTTCCCAGTTCACCCGAACTACATGTTTGGGCTTACCAGGTCTATCCAGAGGCTTCCCCCGCCACTCGACCCAACTCACCACCAGATGGTGATCAGTTGACAACTCCGCCCCTCTCTTTACCCGAGAGTCCCCTTCAGGAGCCCCATACAGGACTCTTTCCAGGGTCTCCAAGAAGGCCGAATACTCTGAACTGCTGTTGGGTGCATAAGCACACACAACAGTCAGAGTTTTCCCCCCCATAACCCGCAGGCGTAGGGAGGCGACCCTCTCGTCCACTGGGGTAAACTCCAACAACGAAGCACCTAACCGGGGACTTGTGAGTATCCCCACACCCGCCCGGCGCCTCACACCTTGAGCAACTCCGGAGAAGAATAGAGTCCAACCCCTATCCAGAAGTAAGGTTCCAGAGCCGACGCTGTGCGTAGAGGTGAGCCCAACCAGATCCAACTGGTACCGCTCCACCTCCCGCACAAGCTCCGGCTCAGTCAGTTACCACAGAAAACCTAAATAATCCTAGGACATTTTGGAAAGCCATAAAATCGATATCCACCGGTGAGATCCGTAATGAGCTACCTCCGTGCCTTACCACAGCATCTGGCTCTATATCGGATAGGGCTACTAAGCTAAATTGCTTTAATGAGCATTTTGTGTCTTGTGGCTCTCTGTTTGGCTGTGTGGCTTCTGTGAACACCCCAATCCGTGACCCTGAACAATGTGGTCTGGAAAACCCTTTCAGTTTTACTCCTTTTACTGTCAATGTTGTTCATGAAGCCTTATCTAAGCTAGATCCTAGGAAACCGGCTGGCCCGGACAACGTAGAGCCTTTCTTTTTAAAGATAGCTGCAGATTTTATTGCTCCACCTCTTACTTCTCTTTTTAACCTCTCCCTCAGCACAAATGCAATTCCAAAAGTATGGAAGTCAGCTTATGTCTTGCCTTTACTGAAAGGAGGGGAGGCAACTATTTTAAATAACTATAGGCCAATCTCTAAATTATCAGTTCTGGCGAAGGTGCTCGAACGCCTATGAGTGAACAGGTAAAGGTGTTTTTATGTAAAAATGATATCCTGTCTAAACATCAGTCAGGCTTCAGAAAGAAACACAGCACCATCACTGCCACAATGAAAGTGGTAAATGACATTACGAGTATTTTAGATAATAAGCAGAGTTGTGCAGCTCTATTTATTGACCTTTCCAAAGCGTTTGATACCGTCGATCATCGCATCTTAAAGCAGAGGCTACTCAGTATTGGCATATGGCAGTGGGTGGTTTGTGAACTACCTCTCTGAAAGGTCCCAATGTGTTCATTTTGATGGACTGTCTTCTGAGTGGTTAAACATTGCTAATGGTGTTCCCCAAGGTTCTGTTTTAGGTCCACTTTTATTCTCCATATATATCAACAGTTTAGGTGAAATGTGAATGAAGCTACCTGTAAATATAATGTATAATGTCCTTTATTGTTTTATGTTTCATGTGGAACCTATATGCTGCAGGTCTCCCTTGAAAAAGAGATCTATGATCTCAATGGGACCAATCTCGTTAAATAAAGGTTTGAAATGAGAAATGAAAAAATGAGAAGAACATTTTTAAATTCCTGTGTTCTATAGGGAGCCAGTGTAATGCAGCCAGAACAGGAGTAATGTGGTCCCTTTTCCTAACTCTGGTTAGGACACGAGCTGCAGCATTTTAAATCAGCTGAAGCGACTTTACTGACTTCTTGGTACACCCTGATAATAAAGAGTTACAATAATCCAGCCTAGAAGTAACAAATGCATGGACTAGTTTCTCTGCATCGTTTTGAGGCAAGATATGCCTAATTTTGCGTAGATGGAAGTAGGCGGTCCTTGAAATTGATTTTATGTGGGCGTTATAGGATAAATCCTGATCAAATATAACACCAAGATTCCTTACAGTCTCACTGGAGGCCAAATTAATGCCATCCATAACTAGTATATCTTTAGATAGTTTGTTTCGTAGATTCTTTGGGCCGAGTACAATAACTTCAGTTTTGGTCGTGTTTAACATCAAAAAGTTTAAGGTCATCCACGTTTTTAAGTCCTTGAGGCAGTCTTGAATTTTATTTAGGTGATTGGTTTCATCAGGCTTGATTAGTGCTGCGTACCTGGACTCACATTCAGGTTCAGGTCCGGACTCAAGTATAGAGGTTCAGGTTCAGGTCCGGACTTATAAGTCCGGACCTGAACCCATGGCTTGTGTCAAGTTATTGTGAGCTAATTATCAATTGAAAATAAACTCATAATCAACTCAAATTCAAACTCGTCAGGTTTATTGCGCTCCCTTCCAACTTCCAACACTTTTTGCCACTTAGTCTACAAATGACTTATGACAGCAACTACAGTGAACTACTACAAAGTTCAAATATTTATTTCATTTACCAAACTAAAGTAACCAAACTGTCCCTGAGCTGACTGAGCCTAAATCCCTAAAACTTTGCTGAAAGGTAGTGTGTAGAGTAGACTATACGCATTACACTGTTACACACCTACTATACAGTATAGGCTACACTGTAGTGACTGTACAGTCAGAGTGTAGCCTGTACTGTCTGTACACCATGTCTTTTCTACAACTCTACATGTGTACATTATACAGTACATACTAAATACATAGTGATGTACATACATACATACAATTTTGATACAAATGTCATACATAGTTAACTTAAGCATCTATCATCTATGTCACTCGGACAGTGAGGAGACTGTGGACTGTCAAGACTCAAGACTCAATATGTAAGAGTACAAGTCTATGTGTTCTTGTTCAAGAACAACAGCATATTGACATTGTCTGGGTGAAGTGTTGCTCTTTCGGCAGCAGCCCAGGCTGTCCACTATGTCTAAGCCAGCTTCCCTTGACGTCACACAGATCTAGCAAGCAGTTGCGATTTTTTGCGAGACTTCGTGAGCTCAGTAATGGCCGCCATATCAGAAGTCTTTTCTCAGCGCAAATTTCTCGATCTATGGAAGGTTTTAGATGGTTTAGAACAAAAAGGAGAATATACGTAAGTACCGGTTCCCGACGTTCCGGTTTTAACCGGACTTGAACCGAAACTTTTTACAAGTCCAGTACCGGTTCGGCGTACCGGTACGCAGCACTAGGCTTGATGGATAAATATAGTTGAGTATCATCCGCATAACAGTGGAAATGTACAGAATGATTCCTTATAATATTGCCTAGCGGAAGCATATATAATGTGAACAAAATAGGTCCGAGCACTGAGCCCTGTGGCACTCCATGGCTAACTTTGGTTTGCATGGAAGATTCATTGTTAACACGTACAAACTGAGAGCGTTCAGATAGATAGGACCTAAACCAGTCTAAAGCAGTTCCCTTTATGCCTACTAAGTGCTCTAATCTTTGCAATATGATATCATGGTCGATAGTATCAAATGCAGCACTGAGATCGAGGAAAACAAGAATAGAGACAGAGATTAATTATACTCTTATGTATGTAGATAGTATAAGAAATGTGTAGAATTTGACAGTTTAATGGTGGAGGTACACACATATTGATAGATGTCTTGTAATGCACTGTTGAGGAACCTGTGACCCAAGTTTTTCATTCATTGCATAACTACACCGTAGTTGTGTATATGATATGTCAATAAACCTTAGAACATCTTGAAATCTTGAAAGGGATGTGCAAAATAGCAATTATGTACAGTTTTTAATTAACTAGCAGTAGAGAATAACGAGTAATGATCCCTTTCATGCATAGAGGTCACTACAGTGGACAGCTATTCAAAATGTGTTTTCTTGTATATGCCAATCCTTTTATGGAAAGCGTCCCCTGCAGGTATAACATTTTTTGGTGACATCAAGTAACAACTAAGGAATTATATAATTCATAAATGATCAAAGTATTGATTTTATGTTTGCAGGAAATCATGGTTAACCACCTGTCCACTACAGTGGACGGCATGCATCACTGGCTATATTTCAATACAATTTGTACTGGTACTGCTGCTGTTGTTCCCAGGGCCGTCCCTCCCTACAGGGAGATCATGCCGACTGTGTGGGGCCTCACCTTGCGAAGGGGGGCCTCATCTGAGACGCACCTATATGCTTATGTGGCGCAATTAGTGTGGCGCGGCATGGTTTGGCCGCTGCGAGGCTCCACTAGCACTCATCAAATAACTGTGCGTGGGGCCTCAAATTGGCCCCTGGCCCTGGTTATTCTTGAAAATACTTCATCTGCAATATTTTTTTGGGCCGTAAATCAACATACTTATGTTATTATAATGACATTTTAAGTTTGCACATCTTTATTCATAATTTTTTCAAAATGTACATCTCTTCAGTTCAAACCCTGAACGCATCCATCTGAGTGGACATCTATTTGAAAAAACTAGATTCCTAAAAATTCCTGACTGAGGTTTTCATAATTCATGCATGAAAGGGATGACTTTATAGAGATCTGCAGATAAATGTTTAGTCTTCTCAAGCACCAACTGTCAAATATCTCTCCTGATTGTTGGCACTTGACAATCACCTTCCCTGAATTTTACTCAGGTGTAACTAAAGTCTGATTTAAGGGTTGTTTATATTTCACATCATTAATCAGAATCTGCAAAGTAACTAAAATAAATGTAGTGGAGTAAAAATACCAGGTTAACCTCTGAATTGTAGTGGAGTAGAATTACAAAGTAACAATAAGCTGTCATGTGGGTATATATTAATGCTGCGCATTATGGATACAAGCGATTTTCACCCCTTTATTAATTACATGTTTTGTGTACACAGTACACCAATGTGTTTCCTATCGCCTAAACCTCCAGGGCTGTACACAGTTTAATACTGTCAACTTCTAATTTTGGGAAAAACGAAAACGTCTTTTAAAACTACAATTCCCAGTAGAGACGTCCCATAGAGAACATGTTGCGAAACACAATAGCCAGCATGTGTAGTTCTCGGGGGGCGTTCGAGTCCAGTTTTGAATAGTCTGCCGTGGTTTCGTTCCATTTCAAAGAGCTTGACGCTCGGAGAAACCTTGGCACACTGCCACTCCAACATCCAATCCCAGAGCTTGAAGATTAATCACGGGGTTTGTAGCAAAGCGGACAGGCGTCGTCACAACAATAGCTGAGGATTGTGGGTAGTGTAGTCTCTTTGGCGCTCCACATTTCAGAGAAAACAAGTTGTTTCTCAGAATTGAAGGGGAAAAACACAAAAGCATTGTTCACAATTTAAACCTATCAATGTCGTTTCATTAACAAAGGTAATCTGGTGTATTTGAGTTGATGAGTAGTGGAGATATCACTGTCAGATCAATCGACAGTAAGGAGAATACTTACTTCCGGGTGTACAATTCTCCGTTATCCAATGGGAATGGACGCTCACATTGCCTTTAAGAGCTGCCGACATAAATGGATACGGTGCTTCCATGAGCGTCAAATACCGCCGCTGATGGGAACACATTGCAATCAGTTGAAAGCTCTTTGCGTCCGTTTATGAAGGTGAAGGAGCGTCATAACTGCACGCCACGGGACCGTGACCAAGCGTCGCTCCTGGACGTTTAGGGAGTGAGAGTGTGTTGACGTGCGTTGATTTTGTTTTTGGCAATAATATCAGAGAAGAAAGACTGTCGTGCGTTTTTCAATTCCAAATTATAAAGGCCAAGTCTCTCTTTATAGATTTCAAAGTGAACCTGGAGATTTGTTTTTCGCCACCTGCGTTCAGCTTTTCAACACTCTCTTTTTTCTGTTTTCACGGTCATGGCCTTTCTCCATGGAGATATTTTCTTCCCAGTCACTTCCTTTACCTTAGTTGGAGCAATGGCATCTATAACATTTTGAATTTTTGAATTAAAATGATCTACTAGCTCATTTACTGAGTTGTTAGCAGGGGCAAGTGTGGAAGAAAAATTCTGAGTAAACATTTCCCTAGTGTTTTCAGTTAAATATCGCTTTGTGGTTATCTTTTTTAAATTCTCTTTTTATTCAGCTTTTCACATGTTTACAGTCATAGATAATACAATATTCTCTGTAAGCCTTCTGTAGTTAACAGTAAAATCACAAATCAAACGTACATATTTGGGGATAATACAGATGCAGGCCTCACTGACCGTCAAACATGCTATAACATATAGAAAGAACATAAACACGAACAGGGTTATGGGGTGTACCTGCAACTTATTCAAACAAGGGGGGCATAGAAATAAAAAATACTAAAAACAAAAATATATAAAAGTCCCTTCTAGACAAATGATGGTCGTATTGGTGTAACATATATTATCCATTTTTCCCATCTTGACAAAAAGATTCCCTGTTGCAGTCTCAAAGCAAGGGTTATCCTTTCCATCTTAAAAATATCATACACAATGTCAATCCACTCATCCAAAGTAGGTTTTCCTGGTTTTAACCACATTCTGGTGATGGCCTTCTTGCAAGCAGCACTCAGGATTCGAAACAGATATCTATCTTCAGAGGAAAACATTTCTGGTGGTAAAGCACCCAAATATAACGATTCAAATTTAAATGGAATGTCTACCTGAAAAACTTTTTGTAAAACTCCATGAGCCTGCTGCCAGAAAGGATTCAATGATGTGCAAGACCAGAATATATGAAAATGGTTTGCCATAAGGCATCCACACTGTCGCCAGCATGCAGAGGAATTAGTGTAATGTCTCTTCTGGGCTGGAGTAATGAAAAACCGTATGAGGTTTTTCCAACAAAACTCTCGCCATGAGGTTGAACTTGACGTTTTCCATTGTATCTCACATAAGTGCTCCCAATCTTCTTCCTTCAGAATTACATTTCCTTCCCTTTCCCATTTTTGTTTTACATACAGCGAGTTACCTTTTGTTTGTTGTAAACTCCTATAGATTTTTGAGACAACTTTCTTGTTTGAGCCCTCAAAATAGGCATCTTTAAAAACTTTTAACAAGGTGTTATCCCAGTGCACTTGTGTACTCCCTCTGTATTTGATCGATGTAATGACGAACTTGAAGGAACCTGTACAAATCATCACGTTTCAAGTTAAACTGCCCCTTCAGATTCTGAAAGCTGTTCATGGACCCCTTGTGAAGAAATGTGCAGTAGGCTGTCAGGCCTTTTGAAGACCAACACTTAAATCTTGCGTCCCATCTTCCAGGTAGAAATTCTAGATCATACACACACCATCTTAAACACTTTACAGCCCCCCTCAAGTGATTTTGAGTTACCAGTCTGTTCCACACCTTAAGCGACAGACAGATCCATGGGTTTCTCAGTTCATTTAGTTTATTCGTCAAGACCTTATCCCCAATTGCAGCTTGAATTGGAAATTCTTCTGATATAGCACTCTCAATCTCCTTCCATCTGGCAGCGTACTTTGGATTGCACCAGCATATTAATGGTCTCAATTGAGCCGCAATATAGTAATCCTTTAAACATGGGAGTGCGACACCACCCTTGTTTTTAGCCAATTGTAAACTCTGATATTTAAATCTTGGCCTTCGTCCCTGCCAAATGTACCTTGAGATATGTTTATCCCATTCCTGAAATTGTTGGTCAGATAGTTCTAGTGGAAGGGACTGGAAGAGATACAGCAGTCTCGGCAAAATAACCATTTTGACCGATTCAATGCGTGAACTAAAACTGAGAACAGGAACCAGGTCCCATCTCCTTATGTCTTCTCTAATCTTTTGGTTCAAAGGTAAGTAGCTAAGTGAAAACAGTTTAGTCAAATCTATTGGAATATTTACTCCCAAGTACTTCATGGATTCAGCATCCCACCTCAATGTATAGTTTTTCTTCATATTTACTGTACTTAAACCTCAAAATGTGTGTTTTCAAAACATTCAGTTTATATCCAGAGAAGGATCCATATTGTTCTAAAATTGAAAATAACTGCACCAGAGATTGTTCTGGGCTGGATAGATATACCAATATGTCATCAGCAAATAAGGAGATCTTTTGTTCCACCCCCTTCATTACTATTCCCTTGATACTGTTATTCTGAATAATCCACTGGCTCAGAGGTTCGATAAAGATCGCAAACAAGAGAGGGCTAATTGGGCAGCCCTGTCTCGTTCCCCGCTCCAATGGAAAGGAATTTGAAACGTCTCCATTAATTTTGATTCTCGCCCTGGGTCCATCATACAGAGCCTGTATAGTTTTTATAAAGGTACTGTGAAATCCAAATGTATTTAAAACTCTAAACAGCAAAGTCCAATTTACACAATCGAATGCTTTTTCTGCATCTAGCCCAACTAATACTGCTTCCAAATTACTTTCAGTTATATGGTTAATTATATGTAGTGTCCTTCTGATATTGTCCTGGGTTTGTCTTTCTCGTACAAATCCCGTCTGATCAAGGCTAATAATTTGTGGTAATAATCCCTCTATTCGTTTGGCTAGTATATGGGTAAAGATTTTATAGTCCTGGTTCAACACGCTAATTGGTCTAAAATTACTGCATTCAGTTTTATCCTTTCCCTCTTTTGGAATAAGTGAAATTACTGCCTCCTTCCAGGAGGGGGGTATAATGTTCTCCTTAAGAACCCAGTTAAAGGTAGACTGCAACATAGGTACTAATGAACCTTCCATCACCTTGTACCATTCCGAAGGAAACCCATCCGGGCCTGGGGCCTTATTTGATTTAAGATGTGCTATAGCTGAGCTAATTTCTTTCTCTGTTATTTCAACTACCATCTGACTTCCCTGCTCACCAGTCAGTTTAGGCAGATGTATCCCCTTAAAGAAATCCTCCATTTTCTCCCCATCAATTTGAGGTTGGGAGTATAGCTTTCGATAATATCCTTCAAAACAATTTTGTATTTCTTTTGGTTTATACTGTATGGAATTAGTAATAGGATTTTTTATTTTATTAATTGAATTCTCTGCTTGTTGTTTTTTCAGCCTATAGGCTAATCATTTACTCGCTTTTCCTCCTCCTTCATAGTATTTCTGTTTGGTGAAAATTAGCTTTTTTTGTATATCTTTAGTGTACATCTCATTTATTTCATTCTTTTTCTTTTTGAGCAGTCCTCTTATTATCTGATAATTTGAGTCTTTATGATTTTGTTCCAATTGTTTTAATTCTCCTTGTAACTTGTCTAACTCTTTTTGGTTGGCTCTTTTTAAGCAAGCACTGTATCCAATTATCTTCCCTCGAAGCACAGCTTTACATGCATCCCATAGTACTGGAGGGGAAACTTCACCATTATCATGTTGTTCCAAGTACTCAGTGATATCCTTCTTCATTTGGTCCTTCATATTATTCAGTAAATATGTATTTAATCTCCATAACGTGTTTCTTTGATCCTGCTCCAGATTACATTTTAAATAAATAGGGCAATGATCTGAAAGGTCCATGATCCCCATGTCGCAGCCCCCCACCCTGTGTAGATCTTTACCAAAGGTTAGCAAATAATCAATCCTTGAATAAACCAAATGTGGATTAGAAAAAAAAGTATAGTCCCTCTTTGAAGGATTTATTTCTCTCCAGATATCTACCAACCCAATATCCTCCATTGCCAAATTAATTTTCTTGTTTATCAGCTTGGGCTGCCCAATATGCACATTTGAAGAATCCAGTTTAGGATTCAATCTTATGTTTAGATCCCCCCCACAGATTAGGACCCCCTGAATTTCTGCTATAATTAAATCAAATATCTGTTTAAAAAATGTCCAATCTGAATTAGGAGGAGCATAAACATTTAGTTCAATCAGGAGAGACATGATGTATGGAATACATATTTATTATCGGTCACATTATATCAATGAAACATAATGATGACAGTTCATCACAAATGAATGAATGTTGTTTTGGCGATTAGGCCCAGGTTTTAGTAGGATATCAATCGGGAAGGGAAGAACCGTTTCCGATGAACCCCCCTGGGTCTAGACACTGGTGGTGGTGATAAGTGGTTAGGTCCGGTTGGAAGGGAGAAGGTTAAGCTTGGTCCTGAGTTCAATCAATCGATCAATCAATGTTTAGTCATATAGCCCAATATCACGAATGTTACATTTGTCTCAGTGGTCTTCACAGTTTGTACAGAATATCAGTATGACAATGCGACACCCTCTGTCCTTAGACCCTCACATCATACAAGGAAAAACTTCCGAAGAAAACCCAGTTTAAAGGGAAAAAATGGGAGAAACCTCAGGGAGAGCAACAGAAGAGGGATCCCTCTCCCAGGACGGACAGACGTGCAATAGATGCCGTGTGTAAATTGAAAAGATAATACATTTGCAGCATAGGTAGTCCAATGTTTGGAAATGCATGTGTGTGCATGCATGGAGTTGAAAGCAGGAGGCGAAGGGGTGGAGGAGGGTTGCGCGTTGACACCTGGAAGACAGCTGATAGAACAGGGGAGAGCATATATAGAGGGATTAACAGGTGCGATGATTAGGCTTGTAAATGGAGGGGCGTGATAGGTTTAGCTGAGGAGAGGCGCTCCCTGTCATTTAGATGCAGGGAGCAAGTATTGCCATGACGAGCAATACGGAGTGTTAGGTCTTCCTGTCTGAACTTGCG